>NC_029793.2:60189690-60190677 GCF_000816755.2 Arachis ipaensis | reverse complement strand
TTAATTGTCCCATGTTGGAACTTAATTCTCCTAGGGAGGTGTTGATTTGCTCCCAATAGTTTTGTGGAGGAAAATACATTTGAGGCATCTCCGGGATCTCATGGTGACGAGCTTCATGCGTCTCTTGAGATCCATGAATGGGCTCTCTTGCTTGCTCCATCCTTTTCTTAGTGATGGGTCTTCTCCTCTCCTCATAGGTTCGTCCATGGTGCTTATGTCAATGGCCTTGCACTCTCCTTTTGGATTTTCTTCTGTATTACTTGGGAGAGCACTAGGAGGAGTTTCAGTGATCTTCTTACTCAGCTGGCCCATTTGTGCCTCCAAATTTCTAATGAAGGACCTTGTTTCATTCATGAAACTCACAGTGGCCTTAGATAGATCAGAGACTAAGTTTGCTAAATTAGAAGTATTTTGTTCAAAGTTCTCTGCCTGTTGCTGAGTAGATGATGGAAAAGGCTTGCTATTGCTAAACCTGTTTCTTCCACCATTATTAAAGCCTTGTTGAGGCTTTTGATCCTTCCATGAGAAATTTGGATGATTTCTCCATGATGAGTTATAGGTGTTTCCATAAGGTTCACCCATGTAATTCACCTCTGCTACTGCTGTTGCACTCTCCTTTTGGATTTTCTTCTGTATCACTTGGGAGAGCACTAGGAGGAGTTTCAGTGATCTTCTTACTCAGCTGGCCCATTTGTGCCTCCAAATTTCTAATGAATGACCTTGTTTCATTCATGAAACTCACAGTGGCCTTAGATAGATCAGAAACTAAGTTTGCTAAATTAGAAGTATTTTGTTAAGAGTTCTCTGCCTGTTGCTGAGTAGATGATGGAAAAGGCTTGCTATTGCTAAACCTGTTTCTTCCACCATTATTAAAGCCTTGTTGAGGCTTTGGTTGATCCTTCCATGAGAGATTTGGATGATTTCTCCATGAGGGGTTATAGGTGTTTCCATAAGGTTCACCCATGTAATTCACCTCTGCTATTGCAG
>NC_029793.2:60178319-60181623 GCF_000816755.2 Arachis ipaensis | reverse complement strand
TCTAAACTTGGGCAAAGTATGGACTATTATATATTTCTGGAAAGCCCTGGATGTCTACTTTCCAACGCAATTGAAAACGCGCCATTTTGAGTTCTGTAGCTTCAGAAAATCCACTTTGAGTGCAGGGAGGTCAGAATCTAACAGCATCAGCAGTCCTTCTTCAACCTCTGAATCTGATTTTTGCTCAAGTCCCTCAATTTCAGCCAGAAAATACCTGAAATCAAAGAAAAACACACAAACTCATAGTAAAGTCCAGAAATGTGAATTTAACATAAAAACTAATGAAAACATCCCTAAAAGTAACTAGATCCTACTAAAAACATACTAAAAATAATGCCAAAAAGCGTATAAATTATCCGCTCATCAACCTGCATTCCAACTTATCCTATGGTTATCTAGCCTAAGTTTTCACAGAATATTATATATTAAATGCAAGAAACCTAAACCATACCTTGGCGGATTCTCACGTAACGATCAAGGCACTTTAATTATAATAAACGCAGCCTTTCCAAAACAAACACAGCCCTTCCATAATTTAATAAACACTAGGCTCAGCTTCCTCCAAGTTCCAATATCCACAATTCCAAGCTCCAATTATTTATTCACAACCTAATACACATTTATAACACACATATATCCAATTTAACACTCAAAGCTCAAATTTAATAAAATTAAAATAGAATCATCGTGTCCTCACCTTACCCAAGCTTCACATAAGCAAGAGTGAACGTTTTCCTTAAGCCAATTGGATCCTAAAACATCAGAAATCAAAGAAATTCAACTTCCCTTCCCAAATTTAGAAAATTGGGGGAAAAGAGTGGCTGAGAATATTTAAGGGCTTACCTATAAAATTGTTCCGGTAGAAATGTAGAGCTGGAAGCGGTGGACGCGTGGCCGTAAACGGTGCGGCGATCGGAGCTCGGACAGAGAAGTTACGGCGTACGGAAGATTGCCGTAAGGGTTCGGTGAAGTTTCATTCTTCCCTCTCCTTTGTGTGCTTCAACTTCATTTCTGTTAAAATGAAGGGGAAGAAAGGCTTTGGGCTCACTTAAAAGCGCTGGTCCGGTTGGGCCCACAGCCTGGTTTGGGCCTGGTTCAACCGGTTCGGTCTGTTAGGTCCAATTTTGGACCGTTTTCTTCGAAATTAGTGTCAAAATTCTTGTTTCGATGAGCTCTATACTAATTTGATATAATATTCGCATTTATAATCTTCCTTATTAAAAACTAATTTATTGACTCAATATCTACTAATTTAACCGGGGTTTACAGGAAACATTGGTGATAAGATGATTTGGAATTTTCATTGAGAGAATTTGGATAATAGGGTAATACTCATGCATTCATTATTCAAGACATATGCATCTTCTCTTGTTGACAAAAACAAGGAATTGTTTATAAAAGAAAATAAAAAATTAATCAAATCAAGTTTTGTGCACAAGAGCATATGAAATAAACAAACAGTGAATAAAGGATGCATATGTGTGTGTTTTGGAAAAAAAATGCATGAGTAAATGTGAGATAGGAGATAAATGGGTAGTGAGGTTGTTTTGTTATGTGTACATAGGATAATATAGGATTAGGTGGACACTTGAGCTAATCAAAGATCTAATTCACTAAGTCCACTTGACCATATTGACCTTACCTTAACCCTAGCCCCATTACAACCCTCAAAAGACCTCATGATATTTGTTTTTCATGCATCAAATATTAGTTGATTGTTAGATGACTTGCAAATCTTTGAAAAGCATGATTAAAGGAGAATTGAGTGATTAAAACCCTAAACACTGAGCGCATAGAGTGTAAACACATCCGGTGAGGGGTTCGATCACTCAATTCTACGTTCTTATCTCCTATATTGTATCTCCTTGCAAGTTGTTTGGTTGTTAGTTTGAAAATCTCAATTCAAATCTTTGGACATTGGTCATATTGCTATATTTTCTTACCTTAGCCCTAAGGTTTTATCTTGGATTGGTTGGAATTCTCTTGTTTCATTTTGCCAAATTCAATAGGGAACCATAGTATAAGTATAGATAGATAGCATTTAGTATAGTTGGATACACATAAGTAGTTGCATTGAATAAGTGGCTTACCCCTTTTACCCTTCTCCTTTGATTGTGATTAGCATGAGGACATGCTATTGTTTAAGTGTGGGGGAATTGATGAATCCATATTTGACGATATATTTTGGTTTTATTTGAGTGGATTTCATCATATAAACCCACATTTATTCACCTAAATAGCATGCTTTTGTGTTTTCTCTCTAGATTGTGCCTAAAAGTGAAAACATGCATTTTTGTGCTTAATTTAGTGGTTTTAATCTCACTTTTATGTCATTCAATGCCATGACATGTTTGTTGAGTGATTTTAGGTCCTAGAGGCAAGTTTGGCAAGGCAAAAGTGGAAGGAAGCATGTACAAAGGGAGAAAACTTGAAGAAAACAAAGGAGAAGCACACAGCCATGTGTGCGTATGCACAACTCCCTGTGCGTACGCACAAGAGGAAATTTCAGCATGTGTGCGTACACACACATCTGTGCGTACGCACAAGTACCTGCCCGTGCCTTCATTAAAAATGCACGTGGCTCGTAATTTTGGGGCTCTTTTGGCCCATTTCTGAAGGTTTGGATGCTGAAATCAAAGGCTATTTAAAGGGGGCAACATCTCATACAAAGGCATTAGGTTTTATTAGGTAGAATTAGCTTAGGAGCACACTTTAGATTAGGAAAACACATAGTAGGAGTAGGAGTAGTGTAGATTAGGAATTTCTCTCTTAGGGTTTCAATATAGCATTTTATAGTCAATTTGGTTTTGGATTATAGCAATTTCATTGTAAGTATTTCTTTAATTTCTCTTCTATTACATTACTTGTTCTACACTTTCATATACTTTCATTTCCTTTGTCAATATATACATAGTTTTGCAATTTTGATTTCGAGTTAATGAATTTGATGTTTGATGTTTTTTATATGTTTATTGAGTTACTTTTGTTGATTTTGATCATTTGGTTGTTCATAGTTTTTATCATTTTTCCAATTTTGTCATATTTTATGATTATGCCTGTTAGGTATTTGATGAAATGCCAATTTTAGTTATGGGATAGATTTCCACCCCCTTGGCTTGGGAAAGTGAATATATGGATTACTAGAGTCATAATGTCCGACATTTTGTGATAATTCTTGGGTTGTTAGTTGTTATTATTTCCACTAACGCTAGCTTTTTACTATGGTAATTAGTAAGTTAGCTAGGATTTGTGGATTAATAACAATTATGCTCACTTGACTTACTCTTCGATGTTAAGGGTTGAT
>NC_029793.2:60161735-60177308 GCF_000816755.2 Arachis ipaensis | reverse complement strand
CACTTGCCGGAAGGAATTTTGCCGATCGTGCAATTTCCTAAATCGTAGCATAACTAGTTTATGCGCATCAAGTTTATGAAAGGGGGTTTAGTGAGTCATAGCTCTGAATTCAATTACAAAGATATGAAAACTAGCTCAATGAAAAGGTCAAAGTTCCCCTCAGGGGCTGGATTCCCCTTCAATCCCCCCCCTTTGAAATGCAGAAACTACGGCCTTTAAATAGGCTCCCCGAATTACAAAATGAAAATGAAATTCAAAGCAAATTACAATCAAATGAAAATAAACTATTCTAGATGATTCTTGTGGCCTTGATTTGGTGTTGTTGATGGGCCTTGCTTGCTTGAAGGGTAGAGTGACATAATTGATCCAAAAAGGATAATGATCCATTAAACTACACTCAAACGTTGCACCCCCCTTTCTTGAGTCGTCACTTTGTTCTCTTGTCAACCTTGCCAATTTGATGCCAAATATAGACTATTATACCTCGTTGGAAAGCTATGGATGTCAGCTTTCTAACGCAACTGGAAGCACCTCAATTGGATTTCTACAACTCGAGTTATACTCCATGGAAGGTGAAGAGGTCAGCTGGCCTGATTGCATGTTGGTACTATGCTCTTCTATGCACAATACGGGGCTGTTTTCTCCCTCAATTTTTAGTATCCACCATGCATTCGGACCGTTTTCTTCGAAATTAGTGTCAAAATTCTCGTTTCGATGAGCTCTATACTAATTTGATATAATATTCGCATTTATAATCTTCCTTATTAAAAACTAATTTATTGACTCAATATCTACTAATTTAACCGGGGTTTACAGGAAACATTGGTGATAAGATGATTTGGAATTTTCATTGAGAGAATTTGGATAATAGGGTAATACTCATGCATTCATTATTCAAGACATATGCATCTTCTCTTGTTGACAAAAACAAGGAATTGTTTATAAAAGAAAATAAAAAATTAATCAAATCAAGTTTTGTGCACAAGAGCATATGAAATAAACAAACAGTGAATAAAGGATGCATATGTGTGTGTTTTGGAAAAAAAAATGCATGAGTAAATGTGAGATAGGAGATAAATGGGTAGTGAGGTTGTTTTGTTATGTGTACATAGGATAATATAGGATTAGGTGGACACTTGAGCTAATCAAAGATCTAATTCACAAAGTCCACTTGACCATATTGACCTTACCTTAACCCTAGCCCCATTACAACCCTCAAAAGACCTCATGATATTTGTTTTTCATGCATCAAATATTAGTTGATTGTTAGATGACTTGAATCTCTAAAGGTTGTTTAAATACTAAACTAGTAACCTAGGTTTACAGAAAATGAGTAAACTACGATAGATAGTGCAGAAATCCACTTCTGGGGCCTACTTGGTATGTGCTGGGACTGAGACTTGAGCTTTACACATGCCTAGGCTGTGTTTGGAGTTAAACACCAGGTTGTAACCTGTTTTGGGCGTTTAACTCCAACTTGTAACCTGTTTCTGGCATTTAATGCCAGAATTGAACATGGAACTTGTGTTAAACGCAAGTTTATGTCATTTATCTTTGAGCAAAGTATAGACTATTATATATTTCTGGAAAGTCCTGAATGTCTACTTTCCAACGCAATTGAGATTGCACCAATTGGGCTTCGTAGCTATAGAAAATCCATTTCGAGTGCAGGGAGGTCAGAATCCAACAGCATCTGCAGTCCTTTTTCAGCCTCTGAATCAGATTTTTTCTCAAGTCCCTCAATTTCAGCCAGAAATTACCTGAAATCACAGAAAAACATACAAACTCATAGTAAAGTCCAGAAATGTGATTTTTATTTAAAAACTAATAAAAATATAATAAAATATGACTAAAACATATTAAAAACTACCTAAAAACAATGCCAAAAAGCGTATAAATTATCCGCTCATCACACCTCTTCTTCCTACTGGCATACAACACAAACAAACTAAAAACAACAACAAAACACTCTATTGCTAGAGTAGTGTTAAGGTTAGTAGGCTTAAAAGGAAACAAGGAAAAATGCTTAATCTAGATTATCACCATCTTAATCATTGTCAATCTAAATCAATCCCCATCAATGGCGCCAAAAACTTAATACGAAAAAATTACATCCACATAAACTAATCGGCAAGTATAATGGGTCACATCAAGTAGTAAAACTCACAAGAGTGAAGTCAATCCCAAAGAGATTGGTGGATCAAGCAACTTTAGTTAAGTGATTAGTTTAGTTAAGCGAAATATTGAAAGAGTTTGGTGAAAATTGAGTAATAGAATATAAATTGCAGGGAATGTAAATTGCTAAATGTAAATTGCTTGAAATGTAAATGGCAAGAAACTTAAAGGACTGAAACTTAAAGAGCAAGAAAGTAAAGAAGCTGAAACTTAAAGAGCAAGAAAGTAAAGAAGCTGAAACTTAAAAGGTAAGAAATGTAAATGACTGGAATCTTAAATTTCAAGAAAGTAAAATTGCAGAATCTAACTGACAGTGAAACTTAAATTGCATGAATTGTAGATGGGAATTGGGTGCTGGGAATCAAGACAGCAGTGAACAATTGCAATGAAAGTAAATTCAGAGTGATCTAAATTGAAGAAAATCAAAGAGAACGATTCATCAGGGATTGGAGATATCATAATCCATCATGAATCAAATGGGTCTCAACTTCTTTCTGAATCATATGGATAGATCTATGGTAGATTGAAATTAATTGGATCCCAATTTCTTTGCAATCCAATCTCTCTAATCACAATCAATCTTGCCAATTCCTTGATCTAATTGTCATGAAAAGAGGTTAAGTGCATGTCTCTCATCCATAAGTCACATTAACTCTCAAAATCTCAATTCCTTCCGAATGGTATTAATCAAGAGAGTTGTGAAGGATAAAGCTCCAATTCTAATGTAAGTGATTTTCCTTCCTAGGCTCACACCTACAATTAATTGAATCAAACCCCCTTCCGGAGTGAAGGATTCACAATCAAAACAGAAGATATCCTATAGCTACCCAAGCGGATTGAGAAGAAGAAGAATTTCATTGACTCAATATGATTACAATAGAGCTCTTCCCCCTAATGAAGTGGGGATTTAGTTCATCATTGCTCAATTAAACAGAAAAGAAAGAAAGAAAGAAAGAAAGTACAAAAGAAAATGATTACAGGATTTCCCAGCCTCCATTGGTTCACGAATGTTCCCTCCAACATTGCACACTTGTGCGGACGCACACTGCCTTGTTGATGAGTATTTTCGGAAAACGGATTCCAAACACCCAAATCTCACCGGCAAGTATACCGGGTCGCATCAAGTAATAAAACTCACGGGAGTGAGGTCGATCCCACAGGGATTGAAGGATTGAGCAATTTTAGTTTAGTGGATGACTTAGTCTAGCGAATCAAGAGTTGATTTGAGTGGTTTGTATTCGACAGAAGCTAAATTGCATGAAATTAAAAGGGAGAGGGACAATTGGCAAGAATTTAAAGTGCAGAGAAATTAAAGAGGCTGAATCTTAAAGTGCAAGTAATATAAATTGCAGAAACTTAGATTGCAAGAAATGTAAATTGCAGAATCTTAAAGTACAAGAAATGTAAATGGCTTAAATTGTAAAGGGAATTGGGAATTGGATTTGCAAAAATTAAACAAGAAAAAGTAAAATGCAATAAACAGAAAAGTAGAAGATGACTTGAATTAAACCGGATCTAAAACGGAAATGAGAAAAAGCTTGGTGTAGCAATGAAATAAGGAAATTAAAATTTAAAACTGTAGATCTCAGGACTCAAGAGACTAGATAGCTGAGTCTAGATCTCACTACCTTCCTAGATCCAGCAAGAACAATTGCAAAGGAAATAAAGAAATGTAAATTGCAGAAAGAGTAGAAGAAGAAGCAATTAACAGAAATTGGAATTCAATTATGCAGAAAATTTAACGAGATCTCAAGGTGAGATTGAAACAGAAGTTCTTCAATTCTTCACCCAAGATCTGAAGCAAGAAAAGTAGAGAGTGCTCAAGCAAGAACAAGGAAGAAGAGAGATCAATTCTCCTCCTAAATTCCCTTGAATTAAAACAACAATGCCAAGAAATGTAAAGGTGAGCTCTCTCTGTAAGTGTTTTTCCCAATGCCAAAGGAAAGCTCCCGAAAACTTAAATCCTAAGCTATTTATACACTTTCTTCAAATGGTCTTCAAGCCTTGAATTGGGCCTTTGCTCTTGATGGAATTGGGTTGACAAAAGCCTCTGTTGATTGCACTTGGAGTTGGAGAGAAACCCATTGTGAACCGGGACATAAAGCACAAAAGCTTGAGTCAAAGTTTGAGGCAAACTTTTGCTCAAGCTTTTTATATCAGCCACCCCCTTTTACTGATATCCACTTTTGAGCTAAAGTTTGAGGTCAAACTTTTAGCCAAACGTGGATCCCCTTGTGTGCATGTGTGGTGCCAACGTTTGCCAAAAAGCTTGAGGCAAACGTTGGTGCAAGCTTTTCTCCTCCAGGGTGTTGATGTGTGGCGCCAACGTTTGCCAAAAAGCTTGAGGCAAACGTTGGCGCAAGCTTTTCTCCTCCAGGGTGTTGGTGTGTGGCACCAACGTTTGCCAAAAAGCTTAAGGCAAACGTTGGCGCAAGCTTTTGCTCCAACCAATGTGAATTCACTCTTCCAAAAGCTTGAGCTAAAGTTTGAGGCAAGCTTTTTGTTCTCTCTTGCTCCTTGCCCTTTCTTCTTTCTTCAACCTTCTTCAAAGCTCTTTTCACCTTTCATCAATCAACCAAACACATCAAAGCTATGCTCAAAATCATGAGTTTGTTATTCTTTCATAATATATGACAATTATAGCACAAAATCTCATGAAATTGCATTAATTCTTCCATGGTTGATTGAGTCAAAGGAAACATGAAATTCTACTCAATTGGCTTACTTATGGCTCAAGAAAGTGCATAAAATCAATTGAAAACAAAAGAAAAAGACTAGTGAAACTAGGCTAAGATGACTTGTCATCACTTGTGCGTTACACACTTGTAATTTTTCTTCTTATGCGTACGCACACAAGGCAATTCTTCCAGTTTTCAACTTTGAAATTTATTGAAAACTTTGGGGGTAACGTTGGTTCACCAACGTTCCCTCCAACGTTGGCACCCCTTTCTCTTCAAAATGTTACCAGCAACGTTGGTGAGCCACCAATGTTGCACTTGAGCTATTTGGAACGTTGGTGGCAACGTTGGTGAGCTAACTTTGGCCACCAACGTTGCCTTTCCTGCTCCTTTATCATCCTTCTTCTGCTTCTCTTCACCTATCATCAACCAAACAATTGCATCAAAGCCTTGCCATAATCACAAGATTTTTCACCATTCATAGCATTCAAGTAAATTCTTGCATAAATCTCATGAAAATGCACATAATTAACCATGTTTGATTGAATCAAGATATGCATGAAATTCTCATCCAAATACTTAATTATTTCTCAAGAAAGTGCATGAAACCTAATGAAAAGTAATGAAAAAGGCTTGTGAAACTAGCCTAAGATGCCTAGGCATCAAGAATGAAGTCGCCAAAGGTCGGAGCAAAGTCAGAGAATCATAAGTCACCAAAAGGGGTGCCCACACCTAGGAGTAGCCTCAAGGCGCGGCCCAAGAAGTCGCCCAAAACAACCAAAACATAAAAGCGTGTGTTCAAAAGGTTAAGCCCGGTGGCTAAAGGTAAAAGTTCAGGAACCTGAACATTACCAGGTAAGTCACCAAAGAGCCCTCCAGAACATAGGCAAATGCCTTAAAAATGCCAGCCAGAAAGTTGTCAAAAATAACTTAATGGGGAAAAGACAAACAAACTCGGAGGCTTAACAGAGGAAATAAAAGTAAAGGTTCACCACGAGTATTACTTAGAAAAAGTTGAACTAGCCAGGCAACCACATGCAAACTTGCTTAAAGAAGATAAACATTAGCCAAAGTTGCACAAAGGCATTGATAAACCACTATTTTATAATTTATCTTGTGCTCAATTGAGTGGTTTTTATCAAGTCTTTGCACACTTATTCATACAATTTGTATGATTTTACAATTCCTTCCCAATTTTGTTCTATGGTTGAAAACTTGCTTCCTAAGCCTTTAAATTATCAATTTTTAATTCTCCTTATACCATTCGATGCTGTGATCTGTGTGTTAAGTGTTTTCAGGCTTTATAGGGCAGGAATGGCTTAGAGGATGGAAAGGAAGCTTGCATAAATAGAAGGAGCACAAGAATTAAAGGAGATAACCAGTGAGGAGCGACGCATGCGCGTACCTGAGCATGTGCGCGATTTGGAGATTCGCACAACGACGCATGCGCGTACCTGACGCGTATGCGTGATACGCGAAAAAGACCATCGACACGTACGCGTGACGATCGCCACTTGCAGAAAATGCTGGGGGTGATTTTGGGCTGAGTTTGGACCCAGTTCTTAGCCCAAAAACACAGACTAGTGCCAGGGACAAGTAAAGACTCAACACACATTGACATTATGCATAGTTTGGAGTTCTAGTTTTTGAATCTGAGAGAGAAAAAAAAATCACTACTTCCTTTAGTGTTCTTCACATTCATAGTTTTTAGAGTTTTGTGCTTTGGATTTAGATATTGAGAAGAGTCACTACCTCCATTGAAGTTTCCATTATTCTAGTTTGTTTCCTCATTCCTTTACTTTTTAATTACCCATTAACCCTGTTCAGATAGATATGTTTGATTTTGGAATTTATTAATGCAAAGAACTATTTTTACCTTTAATTAATTTCTAGTTATTATTTAATTTATCATGTCTTCTTCTTATACCCTTTATATGGCTATGAACGTTGTATTCATGTCAATGGAGTAGACTCCTAACTTGACTTGGGAGTTGATTAAAAGGAGACCCTTGAGTTGGAATACTCAAGTGTTAATTTTAATTGGAAGTTGTTGGCTGGCTCTCTAATCTCTAACTCTAATCCTTTCTTAGGAGAAGATTAGGACTTGAGAATAGAGTTGGTTAGTTAGTTACTTGACTTTTCTTTATCAGGTAAGGGATGACTAAGTAGAACAACAACCTCTTATTATTACACTTGGTAAAATTCAACAAGGATAGAACTTCCAATTAATCTTCTCCCAGTCAAGGCTTTTATTTCAATTACACAACAATTCATTCACACAATTTTAGGTTTAGATGTAGTTCTCTAGAGAGAGAGGCTCTCTCCTCTCTCTAGGTTTTAGGTTTTTAAACTTATTTCTTCTCAATTTCAGAATTCTACCTTGCTTTAATTTAGGTTTCTTCTACTTTAATTGTTCTAGTACTTTGGTTTACTTATCTCTCATGTTGATTTGTTTATTTCCCTAATTTGGTTTATGAACTCCATGTTAGATTCAATTTCTTATTAATTGATGCCAGGGCATTTTGGCCAGTTTCACTGACCTTTTCTTTATGGTTTTAGGGTAGTTTCATGCACTTTCTTAGGAAATAAGCAAGTTTTGGGTAGAATTTCACTTACATCTTGATTCAAGCAAACATTGTGATTTTTATATGAATTCATGATAATTATGCATAAATTGAATGACAAATTGGATAATGCATATCTCATAACTTGGACTAGAACTTTGATGCACTTTATTGCTTGATTTCATGATAAAGGAAGCAAGGAAGAACCACATTAGCAGCCACGTTAGTCTAACTAACGTGACCTCTAACGTGGAATGGGAGCTAGCTTGCAACGTTAATGAGAAAAGTAATCGCCAATAACGTCCTCGAAGCCATCATAGCCCACGTTAAGAGTCACGTTAACTAAGTTAACGTGAACTCTAACGTGGAAGAAGGAAATGAATCCAATGTTAGTGACACTCACCTTTGTCACTAACGTTAGACTAAGCCACTTTGAGCCATGTTAGTTGCCACGTTAACTTAGTTAACGTGGAAGCTAACGTGGAGGGAGCAAGAATTGCCAACGTTAGTGACACTCACCTTTGTCACTAACGTTGGAATGAGCCACTATGAGCAACGTTAACTCCAACGTTAACTTAGTTAACGTGGAAGCTAACGTGAATGAAAGAATGATGAGCCAACGTTAGTGACACTCACCTTTGTCACTAACGTTGAAGATGGCTATCACCACCACGTTAGAAGCCACGTTAACCTAGTTAACGTGAACTCTAACGTGGGAAGTAGGGGCGTTTTGAAACATTAGTGATAAAGGTAAGTGTCACTAACGTTTTCGAAGATTTGGCAAGCCTACATTAAAGTCACGATTAGCCACACTAACGTGAACTCTAACGTAGGGAACGGAGGATTCTCAACGTTATTGGAAAAGGTAAGTCCCAATAACGTGTGCGAAGGATCAAGAGGCAACGTTAGTGGTCACGTTGGTGCCACTAACGTTGAAGTTAACGTGGGTCACCCTTGGGTTAGGAACGTTAGTGAAAAAGGTGACTGCCACTAACATTCTCGAACCCACACTTTTACTGAACGTTAACGCCACTAACGTCCTAAGCTAAAAGTCCCTGCCTACTTCATACTTTCTCTCTGCAAGTAAAGCTAAGCCCACTGAAGAGGATAACTGCTTTAAACTCAAGATCCAAAGGCCCATATCCAAAATTTGAAGAACCAACTAGAAGATCAGATGAGTAGTATATATAGGGGTAGTTTTGAATCAAAAAGGGGGTTGGAAATTTGAGAACTACTCTCTGTATTTTACTTTCTCTGCAACTTTTAGTTTAATTCTCAGAATGTACTCTCCATCTATGCTTTTCATTCCCAGAGCTATGAACAACTAAACCCCTTTCATTGGGTTAGGGAGCTCTGTTGTAATTTGATGGATCAATATTAGTTTTCATTATTCTTCTTCTATCTTTTCTCTTGATTTTACTAGAAAGCTTTCGATCTTCATTCAATTGGGTAGTTATCTTGGAAAAGAAACTATTCATACTTGGATCTCTTCGGAATTTTGGAAGAGGAATGAAGAGATCATGCTAGAAATGCTTTCTCATGTTGGACCAAATTGGGGTTTGGATGGATATAGTGACATATAATCCAACCAACACTTTGATTTGGAAATACATGTGGTATAATCAGTAACCATACTTCATCTCTTCTCATGAGCAATTGACCAAGGAATTGGCTATTGATCAAGATTTGAGAGATTGAATTACCAAGAAATTGGAATTCGATCACTTAAGATTGCCAAGGAGATCAATAATGCATTGATTGAGGAAGAGATGAAAATGAACTTGATCTGGAGAATGCAACATCTCCTAAGCCCAATGAATTCCACATTTCTGATCTTACCGATTCTCTATAAATTCTGCAATCTACTTTTATGAGCATCTTCCCCATTCCCATTTAAGATTCTGCAATTTACTTTCCGCTATTTACATTCAGCTCTTTATTTCCAGCATTTACGTTTTCTACTATTTACTTTCCCGTCATTTAATTTTCTGCAAATCTCAAATCGAATTCTGCTTAGTTCAACTAGAACATTCCTCTAATTAAAGTTGCTTGACCAATCAATCCCTGTGGGGTTCGACCTCACTCTATTGTGAGTTTTTACTTGACGACAATTTGGTATACTTGCCGAAGGAAAATTGTTGAGAGACAAGTTTCCGTGCATCAAGTTTATGGCACCGTTGTCGGGGATTGATTTTGTATCAACAATGATTAAATTAGAGGATAACTAGATTGAGCATTTTTCTTTTGTTTGATTTAAAATTCTGTTTGAGTAATTTACTTTCAGTTTTAGTTATTTTCTCCCCTTTCCCCTGCCCAATTTCTTAGTTGTTTACAATTCAGTCCACTAACCCACTAACTGTTTGATATATTGCATCACTCACACTAATAGCAATTCTAACAGAAATACTTTCTGCATCTATTTTCTTGCTTGTGCCTTGTTGGTTGTATGACAGGGAGAAGAAGCGGGGCTTCAACTTCCTTTGATTCTGAACCTGAGAGGACCTTCTTCAGATTAAGGAGGGAAGCAAGACGAAAATGAGTAGTTGGTGCGGAGGAAGAAGAGGAGTATTTTGAACCAAACATGGATGAAAATATGGAGAACCATCATGAAGAAGAAGCTCACAACCATGGCCGAGAAGGTCCAGCACATCAGGCTGGGCAAGAGAGAAGGATTCTGGGTTCGTACATCAATCCAAACCCAGGAAATTGCGGAAGTAGCATCCAAAGGCCAACAATACATGCCAACAACTTTGAACTAAAGCCACAGCTCATCACCCTTGTTCAGAACAATTGTTCATTCGGAGGGAATGTCCAAGAAGACCCCAATCAACATCTAACCACCTTCCCGAGGATATGTGATACTGTGAAGTCTAATGGTGTTCATCCTGACACTTATAGACTACTTCTGTTCCCTTTCTCACTCAAGGACAAAGCATCTAAATGGCTGGAATCTTTTCCAAAGGAGAGTTTAACAACCTGGAAAGATGTAGTGAACAAATTCTTGGCAAGATTCTATCCTCCTCAACGGATCAATAGGTTGAGAGCTGAGGTACAAACCTTTAGGCAGCAAGATGGTGAGACTCTATATGAAGCATGGGAGAGGTTTAAGGACCTGACAAGAAGATGCCCGCCAGATATGTTCAATGAATGGGTGCAGTTGTACATTTTCTATGAAGGTCTTTCATATGAATCAAAGAAGGCAGTAGACCACTCATCCGGGGATCTCTGAACAAGAAGAAGACCATTAAAGAAGCCATAGATGTCATTAAGACTGTAGCTAAGAATGACTATTTCTATGCTTCTGAAAGAGGCAACACTAGAGGAGTGATGGAGCTGAACAACATGGATGCACTGCTAGCTCAAAAAAAGATGATTACCAAGCAATTAGCTGACCTCACCAAGAAGATGGAAAGGAATCAAGTAGTAGCAATCACCACTTCAGCAGCAACTCAAGAAGGAGTGAATGAAGAGGCAGAGGGTGATCAGGAACAGGCCAACTACATTGGAAATTCACCTAGGCAGCACCATGACCCATACGCCAAAACATATAATACTGGTTGGAGGAACCACCCAAACTTTAGGTGGGGAAATCAACAGGATCAAGGCCAAGATCAGAGACGCCACAACCTCAGTAACAATGCAACTCACCAACATTCCACACAGAGATCATATCAGCACCCACCTAACAACACACCTCAACATCCATACCAAAGTCAAAATGGCCCTTCTCACCCCTCCAATCTCAACTCACCATCATCTGAAGATAGACTCTCCAGGATTGAAACCCTACTTGAAGGCATATGCAAGGAAATTCAAGATAAGAAGGTGTTCAAAGAGGAGGTGCGAGCCAATATCAAGAATCAAGGAGACACCATCAAAAGGTTGGAATTTCAAGTGGGATACCTATCTGAGAAGATTCCCGAACCTACTGATAGCTTCCCAAGTGACACAGAGAAAAATCCGAGAGGTGAAGCAAAGAAAGTCAGATGGGAAGATTGCAAGATGGTTACTATAAGTGATAAGGAGACTGAGGAAGAGCTGAACAAACCATCAGAACAATATGAAGATACATCAACAGGAAAGCAGGAAGAGAATCCTCAGGAAACCACAATTACGCAGAAAGAGTTGCTGAGGCTCTATGCACCCTTTCCCCAATTACTAAATGGTGGTGTAGAGAAGAGAATATACTCAAGGTTTCTTGACATATTTGCATCCCTCCATGTAAATATACCATTCATCAAGGCTCTCCAATAAATGCCCTCATACATCAAGTATATGAAGGAGCTGCTGACCAGGAAAAGCTCACTCAAGGGAGGACAAATCATAGTGATGAACAAGGAGTGCAGTGCTCTCATTCAAACAGAGCTGCCTACAAAAAGGAAGGACCCAGGGAGTTTTCACATCCCCTGTGCCATAGGAGAAACAATGTTTGACAAAGGACTCTGTGATCTGGGAGCAAGCATCAACTTAATGCCTTTATCCCTTATGAAGAGGCTGCAAATCAATGAGCTGATGCGCACAGACGTAGTCAACAGGCTGGCGGACAAAACTCAAAAACACCAATTGGAGTGGTTGAAAATGTGCTGGTGAAGGTTGGGAACTACTTCTTTCCCACAGACTTTATCATACTGGAAATGGAAGAAAGTCACCTTCACCCAATCATATTGGGAAGACCATTCTTAGCTACAGCCAGAGCGCACATAGATGTGGAGCGAGGAGAGCTAATACTAAGGATACATGACGAACAACTCACCTTCAACGTCTTCAAACCGTCACAAGAAGCAAGACAGGAAGGCAAGGAACTAAGGGCAGAGTGATGAGCGGATAATTTATACGCTTTTTGGCATTATTTTTAGTATGTTTTTAGTAGAATCTAGTTACTTTTAGGGATGTTTTCATTAGTTTTTATGTTAAATTCATATTTTTGGACTTTACTATGAGTTTGTGTGTTTTTCTGTGATATCAGGTATTTTCTGGCTGAAATTGAGGGACCTGAGCAAAAATCAGATTCAGAGGTTGAAGAAGGACTGCTGATGCTGTTGGATTCTGACCTCCCTGCACTCAAAATGGATTTTCTAGAGCTTCAGAACTCAAAATGGCGCGCTTCCAATTGCGTTGGAAATTAGACATCCAGGGCTTTCCAGAAATATATAATAGTCCATACTTTTTTTAAGTATAGACGACGCAAACTGGCGTTCAAGGCCAGCTCTCTGCCCAATTCTGGCGTCCAGCGCCAGAAACAAGTTGCAAAGTGGAGTTCAACGCCCAAACTGGCACAAAAGCTGGCGTTCAACTCCAAGAATGACCCCTCCACGTAATTACTTCAAGCTCAGCCCAAGAACACACCAAGTGGGCCCCAGAAATGGATTTATGCATCAATTACTTACTTCTGTAAACCCTAGTAGCTAGTTTATTATAAATAGGACCTTTTACTATTGTATTAGGCATCTTTGAATCTTGGAACATCTTTGGACGCCTAGTTCTTAGATCATGGGGGCTGGCCATTCGGCCATGCCAGGACCTTCATTACTTATGTATTTTCAACGGTAGAGTTTCTACACTCCATAGATTAAGGTGTGGAGCTCTGCTGTTCCTCAAAGATTAATGCAAAGTACTACTATTTTTCTATTCAATTCATCTTATTTCGCTTCTAAGATATTCATTTGCACTTCAACCTGAATGTGATGAACGTGACAATCATCATCATTCCCTATGAACGCGTGCCTGACAACCACTTCCGTTCTACATTAGATTGAATGAGTGTCTCTTAGATCTCTTAATCGGAATCTTTGTGGTGTAAGCTAGAATGATGGCGGCATTCAAGAGAATCCGGAAAGTCTAAACCTTGTCTGTGGTATTCCGAGTAGGATTCAATGATTGAATGACTGTGACGAGCTTTAAACTCGCGAGTGCTGGGCGTAGTGACAGACGAAAAAAGAGGGTGAATCCTATTCCAGCATGATCGGGAACCTCAGATGATTAGCCGTGCCGTGACAGGGCATCTTGGACCATTTTCACAAGAGGAGGGGATGTAGTCACTGACAACGGTGATGCCCTTGCATAAAGCCAGCCATGGAAAGGAGTAAGACTGATTGGATGAAGACAACAGGAAAGCGGAGGTTCAGAGGAACGAATGCATCTCCGTACGCTTATCTGAAATTCTCACCAATGATTTACATAAGTATTTCTATCCTTCTTTTATTATTAATTTCGAAAACTCCATAACTATTTTATATCCGCCTGACTGAGATTTACAAGGTGACCATAGCTTGCTTCATACCAACAATCTCCGTGGGATCGACCCTTACTCACGTAAAGTTTATTACTTGGACGACCCAGTGCACTTGCTGGTTAGTTATGCGAAATTGTCAAGATATGTTTAGACCATGGTTCTGTGCATCCGTTTTTGGTGCCATTGCCAGGGAATCAATTTCGAACAACAATTCACAACCTGAGTAACAACTTCGCATACCAAGTTTTTGGCGCCGTTGCCGGGGATTGTTCGAGTTTGGACAACTGACGGTTCATATTGTTGCTCAGATTAGGTAATTTTCTTTTTGTTTTATTTTCAAAAAAATTTTTTAAAAATCTTTCAAAAAAATTTTTCATCATTTTTTGAAAAAAAAAATAAATAAAAATGTTTTCAAAAATATTTTTTTCTTCAGAATTTTTAAGAATGAATTCTAGTGTTTCATAAAGCATGTTGAAGCCTGGTTGGCTGTAAAGCCACGACTGTAGGGCATGTTAGGCGTGTCATGTTTGAGTTACATAATAAAGCTTGGCTGGCTATTAAGCCATGCCTGACCCTTTGATTGGAGCTTTAGACTAAGAATGCTAGATTCCTGGAATTCATATTAAAAATTCTTATTTTTGTTTCTCAAATAATTTTCGAAAAAAATACAAAAAAATTAGAAAATCATAAAAATCAAAAATATTTTTTGTGTTTCTTGTTTGAGTCTTGAGTCATGTTATAAGTTTGGTGTCAATTGCATGTTCATCTTGCATTTTTTGAAAAAAATTCATGCATTCATAGTGTTCTTCATGATCTTCAAGTTGTTCTTGGTAAGTCTTCTTGTTTGATCTTTGCATTTGCATGTTTTGTGTCTTTTCTTGTTTTTCATATGCATTCTTGAATTCTTAATGCCTAAGCATTAAAGATTTCTAAGTTTGGTGTCTTACATGTTTTCGTTGCATTAAAAATTTTTCAAAAATATGTTCTTGATGTTCATCATGATCTTCATAGTGTTCTTGGTGTTCATCTTGACATTCATAGCATTCTTGCATGCATCACATGTTTTGATCTAAAATTCTCATGCATTGCATAATTTTCATGTTTTTCTCTCTCATCATTAAAAATTCAAAAATAAAAAAAATATCTTTCCCTTTTTCTCTCTTAAAATTTTGAAAATTAGATTTGACTTTTTCAAAAATTTTTAAAATCTAGTTGTTTTTATGAGTCAAATCAGATTTTCAATTCAAAATAAAAAAATCTTATCTTTTTCAAAATCTGTTTCAAAAATCAAATCTTTTATTCATTTTTTTTAGTTATTTTCGAAAATTTCAAAAATATTTTTCAAAAATCTTTTTCTTAATTTTACATCATATTTTCGAAAATAACATCATCAATTAATGTTTTGATTCAAAAATTTCAAGTTTGTTACTTACTTGTTAAGAAAGATTCAAACTTTAAGTTCTAGAATTATATCTTGTGATTTCTTGTGAATCAAGTCATTAATTGAGATTTTAAAAATCAAATCTTTTTCAAAAACTAATTTCTATCATATCTTTTCAAAAATATCTTCTTATCTTATCTTTTTCAAAAATTTGATTTTAAAATATCTTTTCTAACTTCTTATCTTCTCATCTTTTCAAAATTGAATTTCAAATTTGTTTCAACTAACTAACTAACTTTTTGTTTGTTTCTTATCTTTTTGAAAACTACCTAACTAACTCTCTCTCTCTCTCTAATTTTCGAAAATATCTTTCCTCTTTTTCAAAAATTCTTTTTAATTAACTAATTATTTTAATTTTTGATTTTAATTTTCGAAAATTACTAACCTTTTTCTAAAACTATTTTCGAAAATCACTAACTCTTTTTCAAAAATTATTTTCGAAAATCCTCTCCCTCTCTCATCTTATTCTATTTATTTATTCAG
>NC_029793.2:60154517-60161632 GCF_000816755.2 Arachis ipaensis | reverse complement strand
AAAGGATCAAAGGCCTCAACAAGGCTTTAATAATGGTGGAAGAAACAGGTTTAGCAATAGCAAGCCTTTTCCATCATCCACCCAGCAACAGACAGAGAATTTTGAGCAGAATCCATCCAGCTTAGCAAATTTAGTCTCTGATCTATCTAAGGCCACTATGAGTTTCATGAATGAAACAAGGTCTTCCATTAGAAATTTGGAAGCACAAGTGGGCCAGCTGAGTAAAAGGATCACTGAAATCCCTCCTAATACTCTCCCAAGCAATACAGAAGAGAATCCAAAAGGAGAGTGCAAGGCCATTGAATTAATCACCATGGCCGAACCTATAAGGGAAGGAGAGGACGTGAATCCCAAGGAGGAAGACCTCCTGGGACGTCCAGTGGTCAATAAGGAGTTTCCCTTTGAGGAACCAAAGGACCCTGAGGCTCATCTAGAGACCACAGAGATTCCATTGAACCTCTTTATGCCATTCATGAGCTCGGATGAGTATTCCTCTTCTGAAGAGAATGAGGATGTCACTGAAGAGCAAGTTGCCAAGTTCCTTGGTGCAATCATGAAGCTAAATGCCAAATTATTTGGTATTGAAACTTGGGAAGATGAACCTCCCTTGTTCACCAATGAACTAAGTGATCTGGATCAACTGACATTGCCTCAGAAGAGACAGGATCCTGGAAAGTTCATAATACCTTGTACCATAGGCACTATGATCTTTAAGGCTCTGTGTGACCTTGGTTCAGGAATAAACCTCATGCCCCTCTCTGTAATAGAGAAACTGGGAATCTATGGGGTGCAAGCTTCTAAAATCTCATTAGAGATGGCAGACAATTCAAGAAAACAGGCTTATGGACAAGCAGAGGACGTGTTAGTAAAGGTTGAAGGCCTTTACATCCCTGCTGATTTCATAATCCTGGATACTGGAAAGAAAGAGGATGAATCCATCATCCTAGGAAGACCTTTCCTAGCCACAGCAAGAGCTGTGATTGATGTGGACAGAGGAGAATTGATCCTTCAATTAAATAAGGACAACCTTGTGTTTACAACTCAAGGATCTCTCTCTGCATCCATAGAGAGGAAGCAGAAAAAGCTTCTCTCAAAGTAGAGTCAACCAAAGCCCCCACAGTCAAACTCTAAGTTTGGTATTGGGAGGCCACAACCAAACTCTAAGTTTGGTGTCAAACCCCCATATCCAAACTCTAAGTTTGGTGTTGGGAGGTCTCAACAAAGCTCTGCACATCTGTGAGGCTCCATGAGAGCCCACTGTCAAGCTATTGACATTAAAGAAGCACTTGTTGGGAGGCAACCCAATGTTTATTTATCTAATTTTGTTTTTGTTTTTCATGTTTTCTTAGGTTCATGATCATGTGGAGTCACAAAATAAACGAAAAATTTAGAAACATAATCAAAAACAACGGAAGAAAAATCACACCTTGGAGGAAGCACCTGTCTGGCGTTCAACGCCAGAACAGAGCATGGTTCTGGTGCTGAACGCCCAAAATGGGCAGTATCTGGGTGCTGAACGCCCAAAATGGGCAGCATCTGGGCGCTGAATGCCAGAATTGCACCCTGGAGAAGAGCTGGCACTGAACGCCCAGAACAAGCATGGTTCTGGCGTTCAACGCCAGAAATGGGCAACAAATGGGCATTGAATGCCCAAAATGGGCACCAACCTGGCGCTGAACGCCCAGAGTTGTGTGCAAGGGCATTTTACATGCCTAATTTGGTGCAAGGTTGTAAATCCTTGAACACCTCAGGATCTATGGACCCCATAGGATCACCTCAGGATCTGTGGACCCCACAGGATCCCCACCTACCTCCACTCACTTCTTCTCACCCCTCTTTCACACAATCCCATAAAAAACTCTTCCCCAAAACCCCTCACCAATCACCTCAATCACTCTTCCCCACCATCTCTTCACCACTCACATCCATCCCCTCTTTCCCATAAACCTACCTCATAAACTCCACCTACCTTCAAAATTCAAAATCAATTTCCCACCCAACCCCACCCTATATGGCCGAAACTTAACCCCCCTCCCTTCCCTATATATAGCCCTCTATTCTTCTTCATTTTCACACAACACAACCCTCTCTTCTCTTCTTGGCCGAAACACAACCCCTTCTCCCTCTCCTCCATTTTCTTCTTCTTCTTCATTTATTCTTTCTTCTCTTGCTCGAGGGCGAGCAATATTCTATGTTTGGTGTGGTAAAAGCATAAGCTTTTTGTTTTTCCATTACCATTAATGGCACCTAAGACTGGAGAATCCTCTAGAAAAGGGAAAGGGAAGACAAAAGCTTCCACCTCCGAGTCATGGGAGATGGAAAGGATCATCTCTAAAGCTCATCAAGACCACTTCTATGATGTTGTGGCCAAGAAGAAGGTGATCCTCGAGGTCCCTTTTCAAACTCAAAAGAAATGAGTATCCGGAGATCCGACATGAAATCCAAAGAAGAGGTTGGGAAGTTCTAACAAACCCCATCCAACAAGTCGGCATCCTAATGGTTCAAGAGTTCTATGCTAATGCATGGATCACTAGGAACCATGATCAATGTAAGAACCCGAACCCAAAGAATTATCTCACCATGGTTCGGAGGAAATACTTATATTTTAGCCCGGAAAATGTGAGGTTAGCGTTGAACTTGCCAAACATGGAAGAGAACGCACGCCCCTACACAAGGAGAGTCAACTTTGATCAAAGGTTGGACCAAGTCCTCATGGACATATGTATAGAAGGAGCTCAATGGAAGATTGACTCAAAAGGCAAACCGGTTCAACTAAGAAGACTGGACCTTAAGCCTGTAGCTAGAGGATGGTTGGAGCTCATTCAATGCTCAATCATTTCCACTAGCAACCGGTCTGAAGTTACTATAGACCAGGCCATCATGATCCATAGCATCATGATTGGAAAAGTGGTGGAAGTTCATGAGATTATACCTCAAGAACTCTACAAGGTGGCTGACAAGTCCTCCACTATGGCAAGGTTAGCCTTTCCCCACCTCATTTGCCACCTATGCAATTCGGCTGGGATTGACATAGAGGGACATATCCTCATTGAGGAGGACAAGCCCATCACTAAGAAAAAGATGGAGCAATCAAGAGAGCATAGAGAAGCTCATCATCAAGAAATCCCTGAGATTCCTCAAGGGATGCATCTTCCTCCACAAAACTATTGGGAGCAAAACAACACCTCCCTAGGAGTCATTAGTTTTTATGTTAAATTCACATTTCTGAACTTTACTATGAGTTTGTGTGTTTTTCTGTGATTTCAGGTATTTTTTGGTTGAAATTGAGGGACTTGAGCAAAAATCAGATTCAGAGGTTGAAGAAGGACTGCTGATGCTGTTGGATTCTGACCTCCCTGCACTCAAAATGAATTTTCTGGAGCTTCAGAACTCAAAATGGTGCGTTTCTAATTGCGTTGGAAAGTAGACATCCAGGGCTTTCCAGAAATATATAATAGTCTATACTTTGCCCAAGTTTAGACGACGCAAACTGGCGTTCAACGCCAGCTCTCTGCCCAATTCTGGCGTCCAGCGCCAGAAACAAGTTGCAAAGTGGAGTTCAACGCCCAAACTGGTACAAAAGCTGGCGTTCAACTCCAAGAATGACCCCTCCACGTGAAGACTTCAAGCTCAGCCCAAGCACACACCAAGTGGGCCCCGGAAGTGGATTTATGCATCAATTAGGACCTTTTACTACTGTTTATTATATATTAGGACCCTAGTAGCTAGTTTATTATATATAGGACCTTTTACTATTGTATTCGGCATCTTTGAATCTTGGAACGTCTTTGGACGCCTAGTTCTTAGATCATGGGGGCTGGCCATTCGGCCATGCCTGGACCTTCATTACTTATGTATTTTCAACGGTAGAGTTTCTACACTCCATAGATTAAGGTGTGGAGCTCTGCTGTTCCTCAAAGATTAATGCAAAGTACTACTGTTTTTCTATTCAATTCATCTTATTTCGCTTCTAAGATATTCATTCGCACTTCAACCTGAATGTGATATACGTGACAATCATCATCATTACCTATGAACGCGTGCCTGACAACCACTTCCGTTCTACATTAGATTGAATGAGTGTGTCTTAGATCTCTTAATCGGAATCTTCGTGGTGTAAGCTAGAATGATGGCGGCATTCAAGAGAATCTGGAAAGTCTAAACCTTGTCTGTGGTATTCCGAGTAGGATTCAATGATTGAATGACTTTGACGAGCTTCAAACTCGCGAGTGTTGGGCGTAGTAACAGACGCAAAAGGAGGGTGAATCTTATTCCAGCATGATCGGGAACATCAGATGATTAGCCGTGCCGTGACAGGGCATCTTGGACCATTTTCACAAAAGGAGGGGATGTAGCCACTGACAACGGTGATGCCCTTGCATAAAGCCAGCCATGGAAAGGAGTAAGACTGATTGGATGAAGACAGCAGGAAAGCGGAGGTTCAGAGGAACGAATGCATCTACATACGCTTATCTGAAATTCTCACCAATGATTTACATAAGTATTTCTATCCTTCTTTTATTATTAATTTCAAAAACTCCATAACTATTTTATATCCGCCTGACTGAGATTTACAAGGTGACCATAGCTTGCTTCATACCAACAATCTCCGTGGGATCGACCCTTACTCACGTAAGGTTTATTACTTGGACGACCCAGTGCACTTGCTGGTTAGTTATGTGAAGTTGTGAAGATATGTTTAGACCATGGTTCTGTGCATCCGTTTTTGGTGCTATTGCCAGGGAATCAATTTCGAACAACAATTCACAACCTGAGTAACAATTTCGCATACCATAGAGCATGACAGAGCAATGGTGGGAGAAAAAAGCATTGAAGCTCAAGCTGTACACCCTGGAATTCCTTTGGGTGATGAACAAGAGAATCAGCAGCTGTCACAGCTAAAGGAAACTCAGGTGGAGCCAAAACCATGGGAATCCCCTTGGTAGATAAGCAAAATAGCCAGAAGGTGTTACAGCTAAAGGAAACTCAAGTGGAGCCAAACCCACCAGAATCATATGAGACCAGCAACAAAATCTCCCTAGGAAAAGAGACCACAAAGAGCAGGATAACAGCAAAAGAAACAAAGAAGAAAGTACCAAGGAGATGGAGGAATAAAAAGATCCCTACAGAATATTTCTCTCCAGGGAATAAAGTGATCTCAGCTTACTTCCTAGATATCCCACCACATACATGCAAGCTAACTATTTCTCAAGTGCTTTGGGAACAAGCAACTTCCAATAACTTTGCAGGAACCTTTTGAGGAAATGGTGCACCATCATCCAAGGAAGTGAAGGAGCAAAAACTATGGATGATGACAACAAGGGGACAGCTAGAAACCATCACCTGAAGGTTGTATTGTTACTTAATTCCATATACTTGAAATGCTAAAAATTGGAAGTCCCAAGGTGCCCTCGATTAATAGTTACTCATTAGTTTAAATCATTAGAATTTAATGTTTGTTTTTATTGCTTTCGTCATATATGTGCTGGTTTTAATGTCAATGCTGCATCTTCACCTTGTTTACTAACCTGGGATTATCAACTGAAAATCCATTATCAAGGGCAACCTGGCTACAAAATATTTAGTAACCCAAAGAGGTGCTGGAAACCAAGACCTCAAAGAAAGAAAATAACAAACCATGTGCCTGTGGTGTGCATGTATGGGGGAGAGAGACTTGAGGGAGTAAGTCCTTAGGGGTGCTTTAACACCTAGCACCTTGAACCAACTGGTTCGGGAGTGTTGGCTGAAAGCTTATTTTAAAGAGTCGCTGGTGGACGAAATTGTGATCACATTAATGTAGTACTCTTTGTTATTGTATGGAATCATTATTATGGCTCTTTACTATGTGTGGACACAACTCCGTTCAACTAACCAGCAAGTGTACTGGGTCGTCCAAGTAATAAACCTTACGTGAGTAAGGGTCGATCCCACAGAGATTGTTGGCTTGATACTTCTTGTTCTTTTGAATTAAAACAGTTTTTTTTTTAAGAGAGGTGATGGATTCATAGGACATTCATATCTTTAAGACATAGTTACTAACTACTAATGATCATGTAATGAAGACACAAACACAGATAAGCACATAACATAGAAAACGAAAAATAGAGAAAGTAAGAACAAGGAATGAGTCCACCTTAGTGATGTCCTTGAGCTCTTCTATGTCTCTTCCTTGTCTTTGCTGCTCCTCCTTCATTGCTTTTAGATCTTCTCTTGATTTCATGAAGGATGATGGAGTGCTCTTGATGTTCCACCCTTAGTTGCTTCCAATAATTGTGTGGAAGAAAATGTATCCCCTGAGGTATCTCAGGGATCTCTTGATTTGCAGTCAAATGTTCTACCACTGAGCTATAGACCCTTAATGGAAGCTTTTGTCTTCCCTTTCCTCTTTCTAGAGGCTTCTCTGGCCTTAGGTGCCATCAATGGTTATGGAAAAAACAAAAAAGCTATGCTTTTTACCACACCAAACTTAGAATGTTGCTCGCCCTCGAGCAAAAGAAGAAAGAATAGAAGAATAAGAAGAAGATATGGAGGAGATGGAGGGAGATGTGTATTCGGCCATATGGGTGGGATTGGGTGGGAAAGAGATGTTGAATTTTTGAAGGTAAGTGGGTGTATGAGTGTGAGTGGTAAATGGAAGACAGAGGGGATGAGTGTTTATTGGGAATAGAGGATGATTGAGAAGAGAGAAGAGAGTGAGTGAAGGTAGGTGGGGATCCTGTGGGGTCCACAGATCCTGAGATGATCCTGTGGGGTCCACAGATCCTGAGGTGTCAAGGCATTAACATCCCTGCACCAATTTAGGCATGCAAAATGCCCTTGCACACAACTCTGGGCGTTCAGCGCCAGGTTGGTGCCTATTTTGGGCGTTCAACGCCCCTTTGCTACCATTTCTGGCGTTGAACGCCAGAACCATGCTTGTTCTGGGCGTTCAGCGCCAGGATGCTCCCATTCTGGGCGTTCAGCGCCAGAACTATGCTCTGTTCTGGCGTTTGAACGCCAGACAGATGCTCCTCCAGGGTGTGATTTTTCTTCTGCTGTTTTTGACTCCGTTTTTTATTTTTTTGTTTATTTTGTGACTCCACATGATCATGAACCTAAGAAAACATGAAAAACAC
>NC_029793.2:60131011-60154369 GCF_000816755.2 Arachis ipaensis | reverse complement strand
AGAAACACAACTGTGAGGATTGGAATGTGAGATGAGATGTTAGGATATGAATGAATAAATAGAATGAGATGGGGGAGGAATGATTTTCGAAAATTATTTTGAAAAAGGGTTAGTGATTTTTGAAAATTGGTTTTTGAAAATTGTTAGTATTTTTTCAAAATTTTTTATTTATTTTTTTTTAAATTAAAATAATTAATAAATTAAAAAGAAATTTTGAAAAAGGGGAGAGATATTTTCGAAAATTGAGAGAGAGAAAGTTAGTTAGGTAGTTTTGAAAAAGATAAGAAGCAAACAAAAAGTTAGTTAGTTAGTTGAAACAAATTTTGAAAAGGTAGGAAGTTAGGAAGTTAGAGAAGATATTTTGAAAAGATATTTTTGAAAAAGATAAGATAAGAAGATATTTTTGAAAAGATATGATAGGATTAGTTTTGAAAAATATTTGATTTTTAAAATCACAATTAATGACTTGATTCATAAGAAATCACAAGATATGATTCTAGAACTTAAAGTTTGAATCTTTCTTAACAAGCAAGTAACAAACTTCAAATTTTTGAATCAAAACATTAATTGACTATGTTATTTTCAAAAATTTGATGGAAAAATAAGAAAAAGATTTTTGAAAAATATTTTTGGAATTTTCGAAAATAACTAAGAATTTTGAAAAAGATTTGATTTTTGAAAAAGATTTTGAAAAAGATAAGATTTTCAAATTGAAAATTTGATTTGACTTTTAAGAAACAACTTGATTTTAAAAATTTTTGAAAAAGTCAACTCAAATTTTCGAATTTGATGAGAGAAAAAGGGAAAGATTTTTTTTTTGATTTTTGAAATTTTTATGAAAAACATGAAAAATATGCAATGCATGAAATTTTTAGATCAAAACATGTGATGCATGCAAGAATGCTATGAATGTCAAGATGAACACCAAGAACACTTTGAATGTCATGATGAACATCAAGAACATATTTTTGAAAAATTTTAATGCAAAAAAAACATGCAAGACACCAAACTTAGAATTCTTTAATGCTTAGACACTAAGAATTCAAGAATGCATATGAAAAACATGAAAAGACACAAAACAAAAATTCATCAAGATCAAACAAGAGGACTTACCAAGAACAACTTGAAGATCATGAAGAACACTTATGAATGCATGGAATTTTCGAAAAAAATGCAAGATGCATATGCAAGTGACACCAAACTTATAATGTGACTCAAGACTTCAAACAAGAAACACAAAATATTTTTGATTTTTATGATTTTCTAAATTTTTTTTTTTTGGATTTTTATTTTATATTTTTCGAAAATTAAAAGAAAAATAAGGATTCCAAAATTTTTAATATGAATTCCAGGAATCTTGCCATGTTAGTCTAAAGCTTCAGTCCAGGAATTAGACATGGCTCACTAGCCAGCCAAGCTTTCAAAGAAAGCTCCAGTCCAAAACACTAGACATGGCCAATGGCCAGCCAAGCTTCAGCAGGTAGATCAGGAACAGTAGCAGGTGGATTAGCTCCAACTAGCTTGCTCTTGATAACAAATTGCAAGCCTCAGTCCAAAAGAATTTAGACATGGCTTTACAGCCAGCCAGGCTGCAACATATAATTACATGGGCTGGAGTGATTAGTTGAATACCAATCCCAAAGTAGTTTGGGTATGGCTTTACAGCCAGATATGATTCAACATATTTCATGAAACACTAGAATTCATTCTTAAAAATCTTGAATCAAATTTTTGAAAACATTTTTATTATTATTTTTTTTTTCGAAAACAAAGGAGAAAATTTTGAAATATTTTTGAAAAGAGGGAGTGTAGAAACTCTACCGTTAAAAATACATAAGTGAAGGTCCAGGCATGGCCGAGATGGCCAGCCCCCCTGATCTAAGAACCAGGCATCCAAAAGATGCCTAATACAATAGTAAAAGGTCCTATTTATAATAAACTAGTCACTAGGGTTTACATGAGTAAGTAATTGATGCATAAATCCACTTCCTGGGCCCACTTGGTGTGTGTTTGGGCTGAGCCTGAGTGTAGCACGTGCAGAGGCCATTCGTGGAGTTGAACGCCAGTTTCTGTGCCAGTTTGGGCGTTCAACTCTGGTTTTGGATCCTTTTCTGGCGCTGGACGCCAGATTTGGGCAAAAGGCTGGCGTTGAACGCCAGGTTACGTCGTCTATTCTTGGCCAAAGTATGGACTTCTATATATTGCTGGAAAGCCCTGGATGTCTACTTTCCAACGCAATTGGAAGCGCGCCATTTTGAGTTCTGTAGCTCCAGAAAATCCACTTTGAGTGCAGGGAGGTCAGAATCCAACAGCATCAGCAGTCCTTTTTCAACCTCTGAATCTGGTTTTTGCTCAAGTCCCTCAATTTCAGCCAGAAAATACCTGAAATCATAGAAAAACACACAAACTCATAGTAAAGTCCAAAAATGTGAATTTAACATAAAAACTAATGAAAACATCCCTAAAAGTAACTAGATCCTACTAAAAACATACTAAAAACAATGTCAAAAAGCGTATAAATTATCCGCTCATCAATCGCCCCCTCACAGAGCACTTAGCCCAAGGATGCAATAAATCCTGAAAACAATAAAAGGATCAATGAATAAAAGTCTCATAGGGTGCAATCAAGTGAGTATTCAAGACATGATAAAGGTCTGAAAGCCAGTGAAGGAATGAACCAAAGTTGCTAAACATGAAACCACCATAAAACCAAGGACATGACTTCCACAATAATGACTCATATCTCTTAGCATTTCATTCATCATTCTCTTGTTCCAGTACTTGCTTAGGGACAAACAAGCTTTAAGTTTGGTGTTGTGATGCCAGGGCATTTTGGCCAATTTCACTGACCTTTTCTTTATGGTTTTAGGGTAGTTTCATGCACTTTCTTAGGAAATAAGCAAGTTTTAGGTAGAATTTCACTTACATCTTTATTCAAGCAAACATTGTGATTTTTATATGAATTCATGAGAATTATGCATAAATTGAATGACAAATTGGATAATGCATATCTCATAAATTGGACTAGAACTTTGATGCACTTTATTGCTTGATTTCAGGACAAAGGAAGCAAGGAAGAACCACGTTAGTCTAACTAACGTGACCTCTAACGTGGAATGGGAGCTAGCTTGCAACGTTAATGAGAAAAGTAATCGCAAATAACGTCCTCGAAGCCATCATAGCCCACGTTAAGAGTCACATTAACTAAGTTAACGTGAACTCTAACGTGGAAGAAGGAAATGAAGCCAACGTTAGTGACACTCACCTTTGTCACTAACGTTGGACTAAGCCACTTTGAGCCACGTTAGTTGCCACGTTAACTTAGTTAACGTGGAAGCTAACGTGGAGGAAGCAAGAATCGCCAACGTTAGTGACACTCACCTTTGTCACTAACGTTGGAATGAGCCACTATGAGCAACGTTAACTCCCACGTTAACTTAGTTAACATGGAAGCTAACGTGTATGAAAGAATGACGAGCCAATGTTAGTGACACTCACCTTTGTCACTAACGTTGGAGATGGCTATCACCACCACGTTAGAAGCCACGTTAAACTAGTTAACGTGAACTCTAACATGGGAAGTAGGGGCGTTTTGAAACGTTAGTGACAAAGGTAAGTGTCACTAACATTTTTGAAGATTTGGCAACCCTACGTTAAAGGTCACGATTAGCTACACTAATGTGAACTCTAACGTAGGGAAGGGAGGATTCTCAACGTTATTGGAAAAGGTAAGTCCCAATAACGTGTGCAAAGGATCAAGAGGCAAGGTTAGTGGTCACGTTGGTACCACTAACGTTGAAGTTAACGTGGGTCACCCTTGGGTTAGGAACGTTAGTGAAAAAGGTGACTGCCACTAACGTTCTCGAACCCACACTTTCACTTAACGTTAACGCCACTAACGTCCTAAGCTAAAAGTCCCTGCCTACTTCATACTTTCTCTCTGCAAGTAAAGCTAAGCCCACTGAAGAGGATAACTGCTTCAAACTCAAGATCCAAAGGCCCATATCCAAGATTTGAAGAACCAACTAGAAGATCAGAAGAGTAGTATATATAGGGGTAGTTTTGAATAAAAAAGGGGGTTGGAAATTTGAGAACTACTCTCTGTACTTTACTTTCTCTGTAACTTTTAGTTTAACTCTCAGAATGCACTCTCTATCTATGCTTTTCATTCGCAGAGCTATGAACAACTAAACCCCTTTCATTGGGTTAGGGAGCTCTGTTGTAATTTGATGGATCAATATAAGTTTTCATTATTCTTCTTCTATCTTTTCTCTTGATTTTACTAGAAAGCTTTCGATCTTCATTCAATTGGGTAGTTATCTTGGAAAAGAAGCTATTCATACTTGGATCTCTTCGGAACTTTGGAAGAGGAATGAAGAGATCATGCTAGAAATGCTTTCTCATGTTGGACTAGATTGGGGTTTGGATGGATATAGTGACATATAATCCTACCAACACTTTGATTTGGAAATACATGTAGTATAATCAGTGACCATACTTCATCTCTTCTCATGAGCAATTGACCAAGGAATTGGCTATTGATCAAGATTTGAGAGATTGAATTACCAAGAAATTAGAATTCGATCACTTAAGATTGCTAAGGAGATCAATGAATGCATTGATTGAGGAAGAGATGAAAATGAACTTGATCCGAAGAATGCAACATCTCCTAAGCCCAATGAATTCCCCATTTTGGATCTTACCCATTCTCTATAAATTCTGCAATCTACTTTTATGAGCATCTTCCCCATTTCCATTTAAGATTCTGCAATTTACTTTCCGCTATTTACATTCAGCTCTTTATTTCCAGCATTTACGTTTTTTGCTATTTACTTTCTCGCCATTTAATTTTCTGCAAATCTCAAATCGAATTCTGCTTAGTTCAGCTAGAACATTCCTCTAATTAAAGTTGCTTGACCGATCAATCCCTGTGGGATTCGACCTCACTCTATTGTGAGTTCTTACTTGACGACAATTCGGTATACTTGCCGAAGGAAAATTGTTGAGAGACAAGTTTCTGTGCATCATTAACGCAAGTTGAGGTATTTTATATTTATTGCTCCTTTCTTCGTTTGTTATTATTGATGCTTGTAATTGGTTGTTTAGATTTAATATTCCTTGTTAGTTTTCTATATTTTTATGGTGTGCCTTCCAAGTGTTTGATAGAATGCTTGGGAGGGTTTTAAGTTAGATTTTTATGTTCTTAGCTTGAATTGAGCAATTGGAGACTCTTGAGTTATCAAACTCCCTTGTTGATTGATAATTGAAAGTTGCTAGTTGATTTGAATTCCACTAACTCTAGTCTTTCCATAGGAGTTGACTAGGACTTGAGGAATCAAATTGATTTATCCACTTGACTTACCTTCATAGTTAGAGATTGACTAAATGGGAGCAATGGACAATTGATGTCACAATTGAGGATGATAATGAGGATATGACTTCCAATTATCAATCCTTGCTAAGGGCTTTCTTAGTTATCAATTTATTTTTTTATTATTTATATTCCTTGTTTATTAAACTCAACCCAAAAAGATACAATCCCATAACCAATGGTAACATACTTCCCTGCAATTCCTTGAGAGACGACCCAAGGTTTAATACTTCGGTTATTTTTATTGGGTTTGCTTAAGTGACAAACAAATTAAATTTGATTGAGGTTTAATTGTCGGTTTAGATCTATACTTACAACACGCTTATTTTGTGAAATTCTTTACCGACGATTTTACCACCATCAAGCAACTAAAGGCAAAAGTGTTTTAACTACAGGCTATTACAAAAAAATGTGTTCATCAAAAGACCCACAAGTTGGGTGGCAGCAAAATATAATATAATCTGTTCATAAAAGAGGACATGAAAGCAGAAGTCACAAAGGGTCGAGCTTCTCCCCTGTAGCTGCATGGTGCGGAATTTATAACCACAAACTAACCGGCAAGTACACCGGGTCGTACCAAGTAATACCTCAGGTGAGTGAGGGTCGATGCCACGAGGATTGATGGATCAAGCAACAATGATTGAGTGATTGGCTTAGTCAGACAAACAAAAAAAAGTGTTTGAGAGTTCAAAAGCATTAAACAGTAGATTCAGAATATCAGAAGGCAGGCAGTAAATAAGTTGAGAATAATATATGGAGAAATAGTTAAGGCTTCAGTGTTATCTATTTTCTTGATTGACTTTTCTTACTAACTATTTTAATCATGCAAGATTTAATACATGGAAAACCATATGTGACTAAACCATAATTCCTTAGACCTTTTTAGTCTCCTCTAACTTTCATCAACTGCCGATTCCTTGGTCAATTAATTCCAATTAGAGGGTGAAGTTCAATTCTAGTTATATGCCACAGAAATCCTAATTACCCAAATATAAGAGGATTATATGTCATGTATCCCATTAAATGTAGATAATTAGAAATTTAGGAGAATGTGTTTTCAAGCTGTTGTTCAAGTAAAGAGCTTTTCCAAGTTATACAAGAACTCAATTAGAAAGAGGGTCATACTTCCGTTCCACCCAATTTTATAAAATAAAGAATGAAAACAATTATTAAATTATATGAATCAATATATGAATTAAAATAGAAAAATAATAGAATCAATCCATACAATAGACAGAGTTCCTAACCTTAACAGTGGAGGTTTAGTTGCTCATGGTTCAGAGTAGAAACTAGGATTCTCTTAAACTGTAAATTTGGAATAAGGTGGAATAATCTCTAAAACTAAAATAATATATTTTCCTATTTTTAAATAAAAATAAATTTTAAATCAGAATTAATTAAACAATCCGCGCGACCCTTGTAAACGCGGGGACCACTAAACTTTATTAAGGACCACGCCTAACTTGGCAACAAGCCACGCCTTACTTGAGAGGTGCTGTAAGGAAGAGTGTGTTGCTCTCATGTGTTGCGCCGAACTTGGGGGTTCATTGCGCCTTACTTGAGGAGTCACGCCTACGGTTGCATGTTGTTGTTGTTGTCTTGCACCTAACTTGAGAAATCTCAAGTTAGGCGCAGCCTTGGCCAAATTGGTAGAGAAGAAGTGTGGACTATTATTTATCGTTGGAAAGATCTAGAAGTTAGCTTTCCAATGCCGCTAGAATCACATCCATTAGACCTCTATAGCTCGAGTTATTCAGGTTTGAGTGCAGAGAGGTCAGGGTTGACAGCATCATTCGCCTTTTTCTCTTTTTCTGTGGAAACTCCATCAAATCCAGCCAAATGCTACCTAAAATAAATAGAATTGCACACGACTTAAAGTAACATCCATAGTGGCTAAAAGATAATTAATTATTGATTAAACTCAACAAATTAAATGCAAATTCACTAAGAAAAGATAGAAAAGATGCTCACGCATCACAACACCAAACTTGAATTGTTGCTTGTCCTCAAGCGACCAAAACTAATATAAGCTTAGGATGTGAATTTGCATGAGAATGAGAGTTCAATTAAACTCATGTCTCTTCTTGAAGTGGGGTTTACAACTGCAATCCTGAATAGGTTTGGCATCTCACTATCCTTTGAATAAGAAGAATGTTACTGTCATTCGGAATTAGAATTCGGATAATATTATGAATTCTCTGGTCTTTTATATTTCAGTTTAATCCTTGAACACAGCAAATTTCTTTTTGGTGCTTTGCACCTTGAGCCTAGCCGTGACTTTAAATGTTTTGTCTTAAGCTTCACTTGACACAAAAACACCACAACCACTTAACTGGGGAACCCTCTTTAAGTTCTGATTTTTCTTTCAGTTACTCCCAAACAGTGGTGCTCAAAGCCTTTGGCATACTTTGTTAAATGAAATTGATCTCGACTCTTAGTGCTGTCTCAATGATTACTTGACACATTCACACCACAAGCATATAACTAGAGAAACAACTCTTTGAGCTTTTAATCATGTCTGACCGCCCTAGTCATTGATGCTCAAGGCCTTGGACCTTACTTTTATTTTTCTTTTTGCTATTTCTTTTGCTTCAAGGATTAAGCTTTCACTAAATTCAGAGAATTCATAATAGTTCTCTAAATTCCTGTTTCTTATACATCAACATCATTTGATTCAAATTCAAATATGCACTATTCATGTCATGCATTCAGAATCACAGAAAATACCACCACAATTAAGTAAATAAGACTATTCTTTATTATAAACTTTATTTCTCATGCAATACATCTTTTTCTTCTTTTTCTTTTGGATTCAAGCTCAGTGAGCAATACATGAGACACTTTTCAGAATTAAGAGCAAATAACAGAAAAAAAATAGCAAAATAAACTGGAACCGAGGAATTGAAATAACAAAGGATCATGCAGAAACCAAGTAAAACAGCAGAAAACAGGAATATAACATAACAAGAATGGGAGGCAATATAGAATGAAAGGAACTAAACCACCTTAGTTATCCTAGTGGCTGTCTCATTCTTCAGGCTGTGCTCCTCCGTGAAGATTATTCGCCTCCCTTTGGTGCTATTAAAGTAAACAGAAAAGCCACAAGCGAAGCGACAACACCAAACTTAAAAGTTTGCTTGTCCTCAAGCAAAGAAAAAATGAAAATAGGAAGGGACATAAAAAGACGTATGGAGAAGTAAATATATTGTATTGTATTAATTTTTATTTTTAGGTTTTTGATTTTATTTTATTTTATGTGTAGAAGGAATGGGGTGGGGTCACGGTTTTGGTTTGGTTGAAGGCTCGGAAAAGAAAATCCTGGAATTCATTGGAGTGGGATTCGGTGCAAGGGGAAGGGATACGGTTAGGAATTATTTGGGAGGGGGAAAATTAAGTATTTGTGTGCCTAACTTGATGGTCTATTCCACACATACAGCGCCTAACTTGATGTAATGGTGCGCCTAACTTGAGGCCTCCCGAGTGTGCTAGCTGCCTCAGCACCTAACTTGCTTCTCCCTGCGCCTGACTTGTGTTGGGTCTTCACACCTTGCGCCTAACTTGAGAATTTCAAGTTAGGCGCAGACCAGGCAGACAACAATCTTCATTGTATGCTTCATTGTGGCGCCTAACTTGAGAAACTCCAAGTTAGGCGCCAACCCTCCCGAGAAGAATGCTTCTTTGCACGTCGCATGTGGCGCCTAACTTGAGATTTTCAAGTTAGGAGTCTCCTCATCCGAATTAATATACTCTCGGGTGTTCGAAACATTGTATTCAGGAACCTGTTTCTGTTTCAATAACTCTGCATGATCTAAACACACATAAAATAAAGGAAAAACAGTAAAAAAACTCAACTAAAACTAAATAAATAACAAAATTAAACCAACAAAAATCAACTAAAGGATACGAAAACATCGGATTGCCTCCCGACAAGCGCTTCTTTACCATCACTAGCTTGACGGTTAGCTCCTCTAGGGAGAAGGATCATAGGGGCTTAGCTCCTCTCCCCTCACTGTGAATCTTCTCCCTGTGTCCTCATAAAGTAGCTCAATATGCTCCAGAGAGAGGATTTCATTTACTATATAAGTGAACACTAGATTGCTAGTCAACACCACCTTCATTCCTGGGGAGAAGTCTTCAGTGGGAATCTTTTTGTTTCTCCATCCCCTGGGTACTTTCTTCTTTTTGAGAACCTCCGCCTTGGTGGATGATGCATTCCCGACACTAAACTTAGGTTTGATGTCAGGAGGAATTTTATTGGTTGTCACCAAAGGAGGTTTGAGTTGCAATTTCTGTTGTGTATTATCATCAGGGGGTTCTTGAAGATTTGGATCAATAAGCTCAGTCTGCATGCACCTCTCTTCTTCACCTGCTGAATGTATATCTTTGAAGACATGAAAGACTAGTTGCTCATTATGCACCCTAAGCACTAATTCACCTTCTTCCACATCAATCAGAGCTCTTCCAGTGGCCAGGAATAGTCTTCCTAGAATTATAGAGGCATTCTCATCCTCCCCCGTGTCAGGAATCACAAAATCTGCTGGGAGGAAGAACTTACCCACTTTGACCAAGATATTTTCCACTAATCCATATGCAGGCTTTATAGACTAGTCTGCCATCTGTAATGTGATTTGAAGAAAATTGTCATGTCGGTATAGAATTTCACACAAAATAAATGAATTCTCATTGCAAGTATAGTTTTATACCAACAAACAATCCTCCCAATCAAAAAAAATATTGGTTGTCACAAGTAACAAACCCCAAATAAATTTATAACCGAAGTATTTAGACTCCGGGTCGTCCCACAAGGAATTGAAATGAAGTGGTCAATTATTGGCTATGAAGATATTTTGGGGTTTTTGGGATAAGAGACATGAAATGTAAATAGCAATGAAAATAAACTAACAACTAAAAAGGTCTTGGCAAAGGTTAGCGGTCAAAGATCTCTATCCTTATCCCTAACCACAACATGAGAATTGATAAGGACCAACCCCACTAAGTTAACCCCTAACTAATAGTAGAGGAAAGTCAAGTGAGCTATGTTAATCCAAGTCCATAAGTCCTAGTTTTCCACCAAATCAATTAGTGAGATCTAGAGTTAATGGCTTTCAATCGTCAATCACTTGGACGTTAGTAACTCAAGAGTTCCTAAATTACCTTCCCAAGCCAAGAGCATAAAATTCTACTCTAAAATCCAACCAAGCATTTTATCAAACACTTGGAGGGCATAAAAGGAAAGCATGATAAAAGTGCAAGAATAATAAATCTACCAACTATCAATTGCAGGAAAAGTAAATTCATAACTCAAATCAACAATTAAAAGAATATCAAACATAAATTACATTAAAGAAAAGATCCAATTCCAACAAGAGTTCATGAACATAAAAAAGGAATAAAAGTAAAATTAACACTACAAATCTTGAGAATGAAAGAGTAGAAATAATAAATCATAAAGGAAACAAGATGAAAACATGTAATTGAACCTAAATCTAGAAGAAATTAATCTAACCTAATTCTAGAGAGAAGAGGGAGCTTCTCTCTCTAGAAACTAACCTACATGATGATATACTACCAAATAATTGCTCTCCCCTTTGCCCAAGCTTGAATTCTGCATGAAATAGCATTAGAAATGAGTTAGGTTGGGCCCAAAGTGCTTCAGAAATCGCTGGGGGCGATTTCACTTTAGTGGGCCACGAGCAGCATCGGCACGCACGCGTACATGGCGCGTGCGCGCCCCTGAATGCGAAGCAACATATGGTAAATTTTATATCATTTCGAAGCCCCGGATGTTAGCTTTTCAACACAACTAGAACCGCCTCATTTAGATCTCTGTAGCTTAAGTTATGGTCGATTGAGTGCGAAGAGGTCGAGATTGACAACTTTACGATTCCTTCATTTCTTCATGAGTTCTCCCACTTTGCATGCTTTTCTCCTCACTTCTTCCATCCAATACTTGCTTTATGAACATGAAATCACTCAACAAACATATCAAGGCACCGAATGGAATTAAAGTGAATTGAATTTAGCTATTTTAAGGCCTAAAAAGCATGTTTTCGCACTTAAGCACAAATCAAGGGAGAATTGCAAAACCATGCTATTTCATTGAATAAATGTGAGAAAAGGTGATAAAATCCCCCAAATTAAGCACAAGATAAACCACAAAATCGGGGTTTATCAAATCTCCCAACACTTAAGCCAAGCATGTCCTCATGCTAAGAATAAAGAAGGACAAGAAAAGGGTATGAACATTTATTCAATGCAAATAAACTATATAAACCTATCTACATGCATGCAACTAAATGCAAAATGATTCTACCTACTTGGTTAAAAGCAAATCAATCTCCAAGAACATATATAAGCAAGTAGGGCTAAGATCATATGACGATTCATGAATCCTACCAATTTGAATATCGAAATAACGCACAAATAGACTTGCAAGAAGAAAAGCTCATGAAAGCCGGGAACAAGGAATTGAGCATCGAACCCTCACCGGAAGTGTATCCGCTCTAATCGCTCAAGTGTATAGGATCAATCACTCAATTCTCTTCTAATCATGCTTTCCATGATTTGTTTTTCATCTAGCAATCAACAATTATTCAATGCATGCATACATTCATCATGAGGACTTATTCATAGGTTGTAATAGGGCTAGGGTCAAGGTAGGGATGTATATGGTCAAGTGAGCTTGAAATTTGCATCTTTGATTAGTCTAAGCCCTCACCTTACACATGTAACAACCTATACACTTATAATACAATGCCTAGCTACCCATGATTCCCACTTTTTCACATACTCATGCATTCTCTTTTTAATTCACATTCCATATGCATTGATTTTTATTGAACTTTACTTTGGGGCATTTTTGTCCCCTTTTTATTTCTTTTTCTCTTTTTTTTATATATATTTTTTCTTTTTTTTATATATATGTTCTTTTTCTTTTTCTTTATATTTTTTTTCTAAAGTATATACAAACATATCAATGCATATGGTTTTATATATAGTGCATGAATATGTACCCAATTCCCAACATTTTCAACAAAAAATAAAAATTACAATTTTATCTCAACTAATGTCCCAAGTTTCCCATACCCAAATGATACACACCCTCACTAGCCTAAGCTAATCAAAGATCCAAATTAAGGACATTTATTATTTTTCACTTAGGGGTAGCGATGTGCTATAATTAAGAATAAAAGGGATTAAATAGGCTCAAAATTGGCTAACAATGGTTGATGAAAGGTTGGCTATTTGGGTAAGTGAGCTAAATGAAATGATGGTCTCAATCATATAAATGCATATATACATGGAACAATGGACATATAGAATCAAACAAATCAAAGATTATAATCATAGAAAGAGAACAATGCACACAAGAATGGAAAATTAGTGGTTATATGATGTAACCACACAATTAGGCTCAAAACTCACATGCTTGTGTTCTTAGCTCAAAAACCATGTTCCAAAATAAATTCTTCAAGCAAGTTCACACAAAAATTTTTTTTTTTCAAATTGGTAGGGTGCCCTAAAAACAATTTTTCTTGGAAAAGAAATCATCACCCTAGCCAAGTAGTCCTAACATAAAAAGAAGTGGTAAAATATGTACAAATTCTAACTAACATGCACCCTATCATGCAATGCAATAAATAACTAGCAAAGGAAATCAAGAATGGGGGTGTTGAAAAAGGAAATTTTTACCCATGGAGGTCGGTCGGACGACCTCCCCACACTTAAAAATTTGTACCGTCCTCGGTGCATGCAAAGAAGAGCAATGTGGATGGGTTGCTACAATTGATGAGCTTCCTCAAAGAGTTGTGCAGGCGGACTTGTTTGTTACCCCATTTAGAAGCTTTTTCATCCCTTTCCTTCTTGGTGGCCAACCTCAGAGGAGAGAAAAAGAAAGAAAATTAAGCCCACAACAAAGATATGAAAGCAATTAGAACATAGGCGGGGGCTAATGCCAAATAAAAGTATGGTTCTCAAGTACATGGTAGCTACAACATGTGAGTGAGAAAGCAATTCAAGCAAAGGCATATTAACTAATACTTGATACAAGAGTAAAGTCAAAGCATGAAGAGCACTCAAAAGCCTCAAGTTCAACTAGAAAGAGTGGGTCATGAAAGACATGCAAGTTCATATCAATGCACAAAGAATATAAGAGTCATACAAGATTAAGCATTGATTTAAAAGTTTCATCACCCAACAATATTAAACAAGTCAAGAAGCACCAAGATTAACCAAGAAATTCTCAACAATTGAGTAAGAGAATTCAACACCATTATTAAAATAAGAAACTATAAAAAAGAAAATAAGAACAAGCTATAAAAACAAAATTAAAATGCAATGAATGATAATATGCAAATGCAACATATAAAATAAGATGAAGATAAGAAAATAAAGAGTGAAAATTTTGAAAAGAAAGTAAGAAAGGAAGAAAGAAGAAGAAAGAAAGAGGAAGAAACTAAAAGGAAAAGAAGAGAAGAAGGGAAAAAGAAAACAGGGCAGAATAGGGGAAAAACAGGGCACGGAGGGTGACGCGTACGCGTCACGCACGCGTGCGCGTGGGTGGGCAGGCGGGACAAGCGACGCGTACGTGCATAGCACGCATACGCGTGGATGTAAAGATGGTGACCGACGCGGACGCGTCATGTACGCTTGTGCGTCAGGTCGTGGGCACGGAATATGCACAACTTTGGCACAACTCTCTGGTTTTTGTACTAGGAGTGTGAGATGCACCACCGGCGCGCGTGCCCACAGTGCGCTCGCGCGCGGATGCCTGTTTTTTTTTTTTAAGAATCATAAAAACAGAATTTAACACTCTCCTAACCTATAAACATTATAAAGCAACCACAAATCAAATTTAACAACAAATCTTTTTAGTTTTTGAAAAATTTTCAAACATACTAAAAATAAAACTTATACTACAAGCACAATGCAATTCAAAAATAACTATTCTAATCAATGCATGAATCTAATAAGCAATCAATCAAAGCAAGACATGAAAAAGTATGAAAAGAAGAAAACTACCTAACAATGGTAACTCAATGCATTCATTGATTGTATATACAAGATAATGGAAAAAGTTTACCATGGTAGAGTGTCTCCCACCTAGAACTTTTATTTTAAGTCCTTAAGTTGGACATTTGGGAAGCTCCTTGTCATGGTGGCTTATGCTTGAACTCATCTTGAAACTTCCACCAATGCTTAAACTTTAAGTAAGCTCCAAAATTCAAGATCAATGGCACCAAGCTTTGATGAAGTTCCATACAAGCTAAGGACTTCCAAAATTGGTCTTCATATATTCCCGGATCCCAAATCCTTTTTCTACACCCATCTTCAAGTTGATCATCACAATTCCAATTGGGTGAGAAGTGATCCGAATTCTCAAGTAAACACCAAAGCATCTTCCTAGACCCCTTTAGTTGAGAACTATACCAACCATTGCACTTAGACTTTAAGTTTTCAACCATAAGGAACCTTGATTAGCATTTCCACCAACTAATAAATTCTCTCCTACTCTTGACTCCACAAAGAGCTCTAAGTTGCCCATCCGTCTCAAGCAAACCATACTCAAGTGGGAAAGTAAATATTAGAGATAAGGATTTTACCCACTTGAATGTTATGTTGGATGGTGACTTAGGAAGGGACATCTCCAATGGTCTTGTAAGTTCCATTCCCTTGTGCTCTTCTTTGACTACCTCCACCTCTTGGCAAGCTTTTTCAACTTCAATTCCTTGCCCACCAACTTCTTCCACACATTCTTCATTGGTGGAGCTTGCCTCTTGATCATCCTCTTCCAATCTTTCATCATTAATTCTATGCCTTGGAGGTTGCGCATTATCCTCCTCAACACCAAATTCAAACTCATTGGAAGAAGGTTCAACAACTTCCACAAAATTATCAACAATGTCACTTGGTATGGAAGTGCTCTCAAGTTTGAAATCCACCTCTTGCTCAACTTTGCCTAGCTCTTCAACCACTTCTTCTTCTTCAACAATCTCTTCCTTCTCCACTTGTTACAAGACATACCCCATCTCCTTGTCCTCATGTTGAGATTCTAAAATCTCCTTCATGCTCCTTTCTTCGGTTGATTTCTCACATTCATCCGTGGAAATGCTTTGCTTGTTGCATGAGTCCCATGAGTCCAAGTTGGCTTCAATTTTGGCAAGGTTAGCCTCGATAGCTTCATAATTCTTTTGGGCTTCCTCTTGCTCCTTTTGAGGTGATCCATTGGCTCTTGGATTGATGGATATGGGTATTCTTCCATAGAGGGTTGTGGTGGAAAGGGAAATTCATTTTGTGGTTGAAAGTTATCATGCATGGGAGGTGATTCATCTTGGTGATAATATGAAGGTGGTGGTTCTTGAGGGTATTGGTGGTGGAATTGGGGTGGTTCTTCATATGGTTCATATGGTTCACAAGGTGGTTGGTATGGTGGATATGGGTTGGGGTCATATGGAGGTGTTTGGTGAAAAGAGGCTTGTGAGTAAGGTGGTACAAAATTATGTTGAGGAGGTGGTTCATAGGCATATGGTGGTGGTTGTTGACAATCACAATAAGGGTCACCACATCCATTAGATTGATATGCATTAGGATTGGAATTATACCCATAAGAGTCCGGAGGTTGTTGTTGCCAAGAAGGTTGATCAATCCCTTGAGGCTCCTCCCACCTTTGATTGTTCCATCCTTGATGCATATTATCATTATAGTTCCCATTTCCTGCAATATAATTTGAGCCAAAATCATAGCCAAAGGGGTGAGAATTCATAGTAGCAAACAAAAACAAAAACTAACAAAAATAAGCAACAAAGTTCTAAGACTAACAAAAACTAACAAATAAGCAAAAAGCAAACATATTAACAATATTAACAATAGCCAATAATGTAACACCATTGAAACTCCCTGGCAACAGTGCCATTTTGATTTGAAGAAAATTGTCGTGTCGGTATAGAATTTCACACAAAATGAATGAATTCTCGTTGCAAGTATAGTTCTATACCAACAAACAATCCTCCCAATCAAAAAAAATATTGGTTGTCACAAGTAACAAACCCCAAATAAATTTATAACCGAAGTATTTAGACTCCGGGTCGTCTCACAAGGAATTTCAATGAAGTGGTCAATTATTGGCTATGAAGATATTTTGGGGTTTTTGGGATAAGAGACATGAAATTTAAATAGCAATGAAAATAAACTAACAACTAAAAAGTTCTTGGCAAAGGTTGGCGGTCAAGGATCTCTATCCTTATCACTAACCACAACATGAGAATTGGCAAGGACCAACCCCACTAACTTAACCCCTAACTAATAGTAGAGGAAAGTCAAGTGAGGTATGTCAATCCAAGTCCATAAGTCCTAGTTCTCCACCAAATCAATTAGTGAGATCTAGAGTTAATGGCTTCCAATCGTCAATCACTTGGACATTAGTAACTCAAGAGTTCCTAAGTTACCTTCCCAAGCCAAGAGCACAAAAATCTACTCTAACATCCAACTAAGCATTTTATCAAACACTTGGAAGGCATAAAAGGAAAGCATGGTAAAAGTGCAAGAATAATAAATCTACCAACTATCAATTGCAAGAAAAGTAAATTCACAACTCAAATTAACAATTAAAAGAATATCAAACATAAATTGCATTAAAGAAAATATCCAATTCCAACAAGAGTTCATGAACATAAAATAGGTATAAAAGTAAAATTAACACTATAAATCTTGAGAATGAAAGAGTAGAAATAAGAAGTCATAGAGGAAACAAGATGAAAACATGTAATTGAACCTAAATCTAGAAGAAATTAATCTAACCTAATTCTAGAGAGAAGATGGAGCTTCTCTCTCTAGAAACTAACCTACATGATGCTATACTACCAAACAATTGTTCCCCCATTTGCCCAAGCTTGAATTCTGCATGAAATAGCATTAGAAATGATTGGGTTGGGCTCAAAGTGCTTCAAAAATCGCTGGGGGCGATTTCACTTTAGTGGGCCACGAGCAGCATCGGCGCGCACGCGTACATGGCGCGTACGTGCCCCTGAACGCGAAGCAACATATAGCAAATTTCATATCATTTTGAAGCCCCAGATGTTAGCTTTCCAACGCAATAGAAACCGTCTCATTTGGACCTTTGTAGCTCAAGTTATGGTCGATTGAGTGCGAAGAGGTCGGACTTGACAGCTTTACGGTTCCTTCATTTCTTCATGAGTTCTCCCACTTTGCATACTTTTCTCCTCACTTCTTCCATCCAATACTTGTCTTATGAACATAAAATCACTCAACAAACATATCAAGGCACCGAATGGAATTAAAATGAATTGAATTTAGCTATTTTAAGGCCTAAAAAGCATGTTTTCGCACTTAAGCACAAATCAAGGGAGAATTGCAAAACTATGCTATTTCATTGAATAAATATGAGAAAAGGTGATAAGATCCCACAAATTAAGCACAAGATAAACCACAAAATCGGGGTTTATCATAATGCTATCCTTGTGGTTTGTGCCTCTTGGATTTGCAACTTCTTCATCACAGACAAGGGCATTAAATTAATGCTTGCTCCCAGATCACATAACGCTTTCTCAAAGGTTGTGCTCCAAATGGTGCATGGAATTTGAAAGCTCCCTGGATCCGGTATCTTCCTTTGCAAGTTATTCTGAATGATGGCACTACATTCCTTAGTCAGGACCACTGTCTCATCTCCCTTTAAAGGCTTCTTCTTTGACAACAACTCCTTCATGAATTTGACATAGAGAGGCATTTGTTCCAAAACCTCAGCAAAAGGAATATTGATTTGCAACTTTCTAAAGACTTCCAAGAACTTCGAAAACTGCTTGTCCTTGGTCTCCTTTTGAAGTCTTTGAGGATATGGCATTTTAGGCTTGTACTCAGAAGTCTTTGGCAATGTAGGATAAGTGTCAAGAGAGTCAGGGAACGGGTTGTCTGCACACTTTGGAGGGACGTGCTCTACTTTTTCCTTCTTCTCTTCTGGAGCTTCTTTTTCAACTAGCTCCTCATTAACTTGTGCTTCCGTACTTGCCACTTGTCCACTTATAAAGGTGATAGCCTTGCATTCCTTTCTTGGATTTGGAATGGTGTTGCTAGGAAGGCTATTAGTGGTCCTCTGATCAATTTCATTAACTTTTGTCGCTAATTGACCCATCTGAATCTCCAAATTCTTGATTGATGCTCTCGTTTCCTGTCTAAAACTTGCCAGTATTGCTTCCAAATCATTGTTCTGGTGGGGCTAAGAAGTTGCTTGCTGAGATGACTGAAACTGGTGGTTATTGTGATTGTTCTATTGGAAGCCGTCCTGAGAATTATTGTTGAAATTCTGAGGTCTCTGAGGTTGGTCTCTCCATCCAAAATTTGGGTGATTTCTCCACCCCTGATTGTATGTCTTAGAATATGGATCATTATTGGGATTTCTAGGACTACTCCCCATGTAATTGACCTGTTCAGAAGAGGATTGAGCATAATCATAATTATCATTTTGCATAAAATTACCTGTCATGTCATAAGAGACCTCTTGAGGTGGATTTTGGGTGTTGATAGCGGAGACATGCATGCCACCCATCTGTTGAGTAAGTAGATTTATTTGCTGAGACATAAGCTTGTTCTGAGCAAGAATAGCATTAAGAGCTTCTACTTCCATAACACCCTTCTTCTGAGAAGCCTCAAAGTTCACAGGATTCCTGTTAGATGAGTATAAATATTGGTTGCAAGCAACCAATTCATTAAGCTCAATAGTCTCCTCTGGTGTCTTCTTCTTGTGCAATGAACCACCTGCAGAATTATCTAAGCACATCTTGGACATTTCACCCAAGCCTTTATAAAAGATATCTAGTTGGGTCTATTTGGAGAACATGTCCGGAGGGCATTGCCTAGTCAGTAGCTTGTATCTCTCCCAAGCTTCATAAAGAGTTTCACCATCCTTCTGCCTGAAAGTCTGAACCTCCACCCTAAGCTTAGTCAGCTTCTTTGGTGGAAAATTTTAGTAAGAAACTCAGTAACAACCTTGTCCCAAGTATCCAAACTCTCATTGGGTTGGGAATCTAGCCATAGCTTTGCTCTATCCCTCAGAGCAAACGAAAAGAGCATGAGTTTGTACACCTCAGGGCTCACTCCATTTGTCTTCACAGTATCACAAATCTGCAGAAAATTAGAAATAAATTTATTTGGGTCTTCTTGGGAAAGACCATGATACTGGCAGTTTTGTTGCACTAGGGTGACCAATTGTGGCTTCAACTCAAAGTTGTTCGCAGCTATAGGAGGCCCCACAATGCTTTCTCCATAAAGATCTGCTGTAGGAGCAGAGTAAGAGCCGAACACTCTCCTAGGTTGCTCATTCCCATTCGGATTTGCCATGTTGGCATCAACATCATTATTATGATCCATAGTGGATTCTGCAGCCTTGTAAAGTCTTGCTTGTTGCAAACGCCGCCTGAAAGTCCTTTCAGGTTTAGGATCAGGTTCAAAGTCTAAAAGAGGTTCCGTGTCTCTGTTCCTGCACATAAACAGACAGAAGATAAGAAAAGATAGAACTCTCTGCGTCAGAGTGCAGAGAATTCCCAGTGAGGTAACCTGTGTAAAGAGATAAAATAAAAAAATATTGAATAAAATAAACACTAAAATTCGAAAAATATTATTAAAATTAAGACCAAAAAGTTCGAAATTATTAGGCAAATTAAATAAGAAAAATTAAAATAAGACTAACTAGGGAACAGCAAACTTAATTTCAGAAATTAAGAAAAATATTAGTATTAAATTATTTTTTTTATTAATTTTTTTGTTTACGAAAACCAAATAATAAAAGAAAAGAGAAATAAAATGAAACAGCAGGGGAGGGGGGTACGAATGAAAGAAAGAAAGAAAGAAGAAAAGAAAAAAAATTATGGGAATAAAAATAAACAAATAAAGAAATGATGCACGGAAAACTTGTCTCTCAACAAATCTCCTTTCGGCAAGTGTACCAAATTTGTCGTCAAGTAAAAACTCACAATAGAGATCAATCCCCGGCAACGGCGCCATAAAATCTTTATCAATAGCCAATTCCTTGGTCAATTGCTCATGAGAAGAGATGAAGTATGGTCACTGATTATACCACATGCATTTCCCAAATCAAGTATTGAGAGGGTTATAGTCACATACCCATCCAAACCCAATTTGGTCCAGCATGAGAAAGCATTTCTAGCTTGATCTCTTCATTACTCTTTCAAGGTTCAAAAGAGATCCAAGTTTGAATAGCTTCTCCTCCAAGATAACTACTCAATGGGATGAAGATCGAAAGCTTTCAAGTAAAATCAAGAGAAAAGATAGAAGAAGAATAATGAAAATTAGTATTGATCCATCAAATTACAACAGAGCTCCCTAACCCAATGAAAGGGGTTTAGTTGTTCATAGCTCTTGAAAATGAAAATAAAGATGGAGAATACATCATAGAACTAGAAATTGCAGAGAAAAGTCAAATACAGAGAGTAATTCTCTTTTTCCAACTTTCAGAACTCCCTTTCAATTCAAACCTACTCCTATATATACTACTCTTCTTAGCTTCTAGTTTGCTCTTCAAGTCTTGGGCCTTTGGATCTTGAGTTTGAAGCAGTTCTTTTCTTCATTTGGGCTTGGCTTTACTTGCATAGAGAAAGTGCTAAGTGGGCAGAGACTTTAGCTCAGGGCGTTAGGGGTGTTAACATTTAGTGAAAGTATAAGTTCGAGAACGTTAGTGACACTCAACATTGTCACTAACGTTCCAGTGTGCCCCTATTTGCTTCATGTTAAAGCCCACGTTAACTAGGTTAACATGGCTTCTAACGTGGCCTTGCCAAACTTCGAGAACGTTAGTGACACTTAACATTTTCACTAACGTTCCAATGTGCCGCTAGATCTCACGTTAGAGTCCACGTTAACTAGGCTAACGTGGCTTCTAACGTGGCCATTCTTAGCCATCCCAATGTTAGTGACAATTTTGAGTGTCACTAACGTTGGCTCATCATTCATTCCTCATCGTTAGCTTCCACGTTAACTAAGTTAACGTGGAGGTTAACGTGGCTCCTTGGGGGGTTGTGTGGTTGCTTCCAACGTTAGTGACAATGTTGAGTGTCAGAGTGCATCAAAGTTCTAGTCCAAGTCATGGGTAATGCAGCATACAATTTGTCACTAAATTCATGCAAAATCCTCATGAAATAATGTAAAATGCACAATGTATGCTTGAATCAAGGTGTAGGTGAATATCTACCCAAAACTAGCTTATTTCCTAAAGAAATGAATGAAACTACCCTAAAAACAGTAAAGAAAAGGTCAGTGAAACTGGCCAAGATGCCCTAGCATCACAACACCAAACTTAAAGATTGCTTGTCCCTAAGCAAGTACTGGAACAATAGAATGATGAATGGAATATCCAGAGGAATGAGTCATTCTTGTGGAAGTCATGTTACTGATTTTATGGTGGTTTCATACATAGCAACTTAGGTTCATTCCATTACTGGCTTTCAGACTTTCATCATGTCCCTAAACACTTACTTTGTTTATATCCCATGAAACTTTTATTCATTGATCCTTTTATTGTTATTTCAAGGGTTATTTGTGTTATTTAGGCTAAGTGCTCTGTAAGGGGGCAACTCTTTAAGATAAATTTTCAGCCAACACTCCCGAACCAGTTGGTTCAAGGTGCTAGGTGTTGAAGCACCCCTAAGGACTTACTCCCTCAAGTCTCTCCCCCATACATACACACCACAGGCATATAGTTTATTTATTTTCTTTTCTTGAGACCTTGGTATCCAGCACCTCTTTGGGTTACTAAATGCTCTGCAGTGAGGGTTACTCTTGATAGTGGATTTTCAGCTGATAATCCCGGGTTAGTTAATCCAAGTTACCAAGTGATAAAGCACCCCTGAGAGCTTATTTATCCAGGTAGATCCCTCACACAGGAGCACCACAGACACTTGTCTCAAGGTCCAAACCATTGGTGCCTAGCCTTATTGCTTACTCTTTTTCTTTTGTTTTTCACTTCCATTGTTCTTTCCCTTTTCTCTTATTAGGATCTTGTTATTAACTTAGTCTCATGGGTATGTCCAAAGTCAAGTATTCAGGATAGATAGTTGTCCTCCTAGCCTTGTGGTTGAACCAACTTAGCTAACTTATGACTACCCCAAAGATTCATGAATGCACTTCCACATTATGAACTCTATTCTGGTCTTTAAAAAAAACATAAACATTCTCTTCTTCATTTGATTAAAAATGGACAAGCTTATAAGTAAATAAGGGACAGATGCAGTGACATTTAATCCAGAAATCATGGACCTATTCAGAAAGAAAACTTAAAAGACAGAATTTAAAAAGTTTAAGCATAACATGGAAGCAGGTTCTATTTCATACAAGATCTTCCTTATTTTAAAGCATAGAAAACGATGGACTAAAAAGAACTCCACCACCTTTCATTCATGTGGATGCCCATGCTCCCATCCTTGTTTATCCTCATTGTGTCTCTCTTGAGTGCTTGTGCTCCCACTTCCTTTGCCTTTTCCAAGCAGCTTCTTCCAGAAACCACCATCTTCCATCTTCTTCTTGAGTGTCTCCTTTTGCTGTTTCACCTTCCTCTCTTCTTGTTCTACAAAATCTTTTTGGACCTCATCATATGTAGGGATGGCATAGTGTAGCTGATGCATATTACTAGTCATGTAGTTCAACTTGGCTTGAGTGTTCACATAGAACTCCTCCCTATGTAGTTGCCTTCCTTCATTGAGTACACTGAACTCATTGAAAGTTTTCATTTGGGCTATCTGCCGCTGGTTGAGTTCTTGCAAGTGCTTCTCTTGAAGCTCTTGCCTCTCATTCACTTGGTTGATGGCTTGAGTGAGCCTGGAGTAGTGTTCCTGCTGCTGCTCCATTTGTTGTTTTTGCCATGCTTCCTGTTGGCTCAGCCAGTTGGTTTGAAGGTTCAGTATTTGCTCTTGTCCTTCCATATGTCTCATCCCCAAATCCTCAATGGCTCTTAGAAGGTGACTCAT
>NC_029793.2:60121282-60130986 GCF_000816755.2 Arachis ipaensis | reverse complement strand
TTCTCAGCTGAATCTTGAATCCCTTCGGCGATGAGCTCATTCACATTGATTTCCCCACCTTGTATTAAGCAATGCACCATAGTAGCTCGATTGATGTTTACCTCTGAATTATTTGCAGTTGGTAGAATGGACCTCCTCACAAGTTCAAACCACCCCTTGGCTTCAGGGCTCAGGTCTCCTCTCTTGATGAACTTGGGTCTCCCATCTGTGTACCTCTCCCAGTCAGCTGCTATAACATAAATGTCTGCCACTATCTCTGAGAGCTCATTATTATCAGGGCTTCTACTCATCCTTGCCTGATAACTTTCCTCATCAAAATGAGGTGATTTCAGGTGAAGAACTCTTGTTATGGCATTTGGGCTGAAGTCCACCTCTTTTCCTCTTACGTAACTTTTGAAGGTTGGGGCCTTGGTTTTATCCTCTCTTACTACATTCGCATAAAATTCTTTGATGAGGTTTCCATTGATCTTCCCCTCTGGACTTGTGAGCAATTGCCACCCCTTCTGTTCGATTTTCTCCAGAATTTATGGTGACTCATCTGCATTGATTTGGAAGATTAACTCTGGCAATATCTTTCTCGCCCTTATCCGTTCGAATTCACGTTCATGAAAGGCAGTTTTGAATTTCTTCTCATCGAAAGGAACACTCTCCATGGGTTCTTTCCTCTTTTGCCTCTTTGAGCTTGATGATGCCATGAATTGAGTTGCTGTTTTGAGATGGAGATTGGAGGATACGGAGAGATGAGGAATAGGTTGGCTAGGACAGAGTGTGATGAAGGGGTTTGAGCAAGCCGAAAGTATGAAGTGTGGAGAGTGCGAATTTGAGTGTGAGGAATGATCATGCACTAAGGTTCACTTATATAGGGAGATCATGAGTGGGTGGAAGGTGTGGATTGCAAGGATTGTTGCTTGATGGACGGTTGGGGTTGTGTATGAAGGAGGGACAAGGATCATCACTTAATGAGAGTGATTGGTTCGGTCTTCAAGGGTCTTCTTTCTCCAATGTTGCATGGCAGCGTTTCCCCATGCGTTCCCTCTTGAGACATGTGTGTAGTGCTCTTCATTAAGTGGCGAACTCTTCCCCATTTAATTGTCCAATCAATCCCCTTTTTATGCTTCTTTTCCTTTCCTATAAAGATTTAAAATAAGGAAATTAATATCATAGAAATTAAACTCTACGGCTAGAATAATAAATAGAAGAAAAAAAGTTTGTTTATTTATGAATTCCAACTAACTAACTAACTATTGGTGGGTCCTTATATGCATCTTGGTGGCACCATGGGGTGACACCAAACTTAGTTTGAAGTAATGTGATGAAAAGTTTTGTTCAAAGCTCCCAAGACTAGCATGCATCTTGGTTTGCTTTGAACACTAAACTTGTTCTTCACTATATACTGCATGATAAAAATTTCACCAAGTGTTTGTCAAGTTTGGGTTGAAATTCATAAACATTGATTTATTCATTATTTTAAAAACATATAAAACATGGGTTGCCTCCCATGAAGCGCTTCTTTAGCATCACTAGCTTGACGTTTTTCCTTCATCAGGGTGGTTGGTAGTGCTTAAAGTCCTCCCCTCTTGCTGTGGACTTATATCCATTGGTTGGATCAATGATCTCCACATGTTCCAGGGAAAGAACTCTGTTGATAGTGAAGACCTTGGGTAACTGAGATGGTACAGTGGGGAGATTAGGGGGAATATCTAGGAAGTAAGTTGAGACAACTCTATCCCCTGGAGAGAAGTCTTCCGTAGGGATCTTCTTGTTCTTCCATCTCCTTGGTACCTTCTTCTTTGTTTCTTTTGAGGTTGCCTTCCCCTTGGTGACCTCTTTTTTCCAAGGAGTTGTGATGCTGTCTTCACCTGCCTCTAGAGGTTTAGGTTCCTCCAACTTTTTCTTGAGCTGTGGCAATTGCTGTTTTCCTTGTTTATCTATTAAGGGGATCTCAGAATGAACTGGCTGTGCTTCAGTGCTTGTTTCCTCCTTCAGTGTCTCATTATCATTTGTGCTTAGTTCCTTGTCCTCTTGATCTGTTTCTTGTGAAAGTTTGAAAACATTGAAGCTGAGTCGTTCATCATGGATTCTCAATATTAGCTCCCCTTTCTCTACATCGATAAGTGCTCTGGCCGTAGCTAGGAATGGTCTTCCCAATATGATTGGATGAGTGTGACTCTCTTCCATGTCCAGGATGACAAAGTCTGTTGGGAGAAAGTATTTCCCAACTTTTAGCAACACATTTTCCACCACTCCTATTGCTTGCTTTTGAGTTTTGTCAGCCAGTCTGATGATTACATCTGTGGGTATTATCTCATTGATCTGTAGCCTCTTTGCTAGGGATAAGGGCAGTAAGTTGATGCTGGCCCCCAAATCACATAGTGCTCTATCGAACATAGTTTCACCTATGGCACAAGGGATGTGAAAACTCCCTGGATCTCTTCTTTTTGTAGGCAACTCAGGTTGAATAAGGACACCACATTCCTTGTTCATCACTATAGTCTGGCCTCCTTTGAGTGAGCTTTTCCTGGGAAGAAGTTCCTTCATATACTTGATGAATGCAGGCATTTGTTGAATTGCCTTGATGAATGGTATGTTCACATGCAGAGATGCAAACAAGTCTAGGAACCTTGAGTATATTCTTTTTCCCACAGCACTATTGAGCAGTTGAGGGAAGGGTGCATAGAGCTTCAGCAGCTCTTGTTGTGAGATTTCTGGTTCTTGGCGATCTCTATCCTCCTCCTTTGTTGAGTTGTCTTCAAGTTGTTTGCAAAGTTTGCCTTGCTTGTCTTCAGTCTCTTGATCACTCGCAGTGACCATTTTGCAATCTTCCCATCTTACTTTCTTTGCTTCTCCTTTGGGGTTTTTCTCCGTGTCACTTGGGAAGCTATCAGTAGGTTTGGGAATCTTCTCAGCTAAATATCTCACCTGAAATTCCAGCTTCCTGATGGTCTCTCCCTGGTTCTTAATATTGGCTCGCACCTCCTCTTTGAACACCTTTTCTTCTTGAATCTTTTGGCATATTTCTTCAAGTAAGGCTTCAATCTTAGAGAGCTTGTCATCAATTGATGAGTGATTCGGAGCAGATGTGCTGTTTTGGTTTTGATAGGCGTGTGGAGAAGTGTTGTTGTGGGGGTGTTGAGATGTCCTCTATGTGAATTGCTGGTGAGCTGCATTGTTGTTGGAGTTGTAACGTCTCTGATCTTGGTTTTGATCTTGCTCACTTCCCCACCCAAAGTTTGGGTGGTTTCTCCATCCAGGGTTGTAGGTCTTGGAGTATGGATCATAGTTTTTCCTCGGTGAATTCCCAATGTAGTTGGCTTGCTCCTGACTCCCCTCTGCTTCTACATTCACTCTTTCTTGGGTTGTTGATGAAGTGGAGATTGCTACTACTTGGTTTATCTCCATCTTCTTGGTGAGGTCAGCCAGCTGCTGGGTAATGAGCTTGTTTTGGGCCAACAGAGCATCTACATTATTTAGCTCCATTACTCCTCTTGTGTTCCCTCTTTCGGAAGCATAGAAGTAGTCGTTCTCTGCTACTGTTTCAATAACATATATGGCTTTCTCGATAGTCTTCTTCTTGTTCAAAGATCCTCCGGATGAATGGTCTACGGCCTTCTTTGACTCATTTGACTCATAAGAGAGTCCTTCATAGAAAATGTGCAGCTGCACCCATTCGTTGAACATGTCAGGTGGACACCTCCTTGTTAAGTCCTTGAACCTCTCCCATGCTTCATATAGAGTCTCACCATCTTGTTGCCTGAAAGTTTGGACCTCAGCTCTCAGCCTATTGATTCGTTGAGGAGGGTAAAATCTTGCTAAAAATTTGTTCACCACGTCTTCCCAAGTTGTCAAGCTTTCCCTTGGGAAGGATTCCAGCCACTTGGCTGCTTTGTCCCTAAGTGAGAATGGAAATAGGATCAATCTATAGGCGTCAGGGTGAACACCATTAGACTTCACTGTGTCACGTATTCTCAGGAAGGTGGTCAAATGTTGATTGGGGTCTTCTTGAACACCTCCTCCAAACGAGCAGTTGTTCTGAATAAGGGTGATGAGCTGTGGTTTAAGTTCAAAGTTGTTGGCATGGATTGTTGGCTTTTGGATGCTACTTCCACAATTGCCTGGGTTTGGATTGATGTAAGAGCCCAAAACTCTTCTATCCTCCCGAGCATGATTTGCTCTACCTCCTCCCCCATGGTTGTGATCCTCTTCTTCATGATGGTTTTCCATGTTGTCTTCCATGTTTGTTTCAAAGAATTGCTCTTCTTCCTCAGCACCAACCACTTTCTTTCCTCTTGCCTCCCTCCTTAATCTAAGGAAGGTCCTCTCAGGTTCAGAATCGAAGGAAGTTGAAGCCCCGCTTCTTCTTCCTGTCATACAACCATCAAGTGCAAGCAAGAAAAGATAGATGCAGAAAGTATTTGTGTCAGAATTACTGTTAGTTGTGGGTGATGCAATATATCAAACAGTTAGTGGGTTAGCAAACAGAATTGAAAATAACAAAGCAAAACAAAAGAGTAGAGGGGGAAGGGAAGAAGTTTAACGAAAACAAAAAGTAAATCACTCAAACAGAAAATGAAATTCACAAAAATAAAAATGCTCAATCTAGTGATCTTCCAATTTAATCATTGTTGATGCACAATCAATCCCCGGTAACGGCGCCATAAACTTGATGCACGAAAAACTTGTCTCTCAACAAATCTCCTTTCGGTAAGTGTACCAAATTTGTCGTCAAGTAAAAACTCACAATAGAGTGAGGTCGAATCCCACAGGGATTGATTGATCAAGCAACTTTAATTAGAAGAATGTTCTAGTTGAGTGAATCCAGAATTTGGGTTGAGAGTTGCAGAAAATAAAATGGCGGGAATGTAAATAACAGAAAAGTAAATGCTAGAATTAAAGGGTTGAGAGTTCCAGTGTGCCCCTATTTGCTTCACGTTAAAGCCCACGTTAACTAGGTTAACGTGGCTTCTAACGTGGCCATTCTTAGCCATCCCAACGTTAGTGACAATGTTGAGTGTCACTAACGTTGTCGACAACTCTCACTTCTCACGTTAGCTCCCACGTTAACCAAGTTAACGTGGTAGTTAACGTGGTGTGTTGCATCCTTAGGCCAACGTTAGTGACAATGTTGAATGTCACTAACGTTGGCTTCTCTTCCCCCTTTAACGTTAGAGGCCACGTTAACTAGGTTAACGTGGGCTCTAATGTGGCCACTCATGAGTGTTTGCCAACGTTAGTGACAATGTTAAGGGTCACTAACGTTGGCTCAACTTCCCTTCTCCACATTAGAGTGCACGTTAACTTAGTTCACGTGACTCATAACGTGGGCAATGATGGCTTTGAGAGGGTTATTGGCAATCACTTTTCTCATTAACCTTGCAAGTTACCTCCCTTTCCTTGCTTCCTTTGGTCCTGAAATCAAACAACAGAGTGCATCAAAGTTCTAGTCCAAGTCATGGGTAATGCAACATACAATTTGTCACTAAATTCATGCAAAATTCTCATGAAATAATGTAAAATGCACAATGTATGCTTGAATCAAGGTGTAGATGAATATCTACCCAAAACTAGCTTATTTCCTAAAGAAATGCATGAAACCACCCTAAAAACAGTAAAGAAAAAGTCAGTGAAACTGGCCAAGATGCCCTGGCATCAAGAAATAAAAAATAATAATACTAAAATAAAACTAATTAAAAGAAAAATGATCTAATCTAAGAAATCAAACAACGAGTAGTTGTCAATCACAATCAATCCCCAGCAACGGCGCCAAAAACATGGTGCAGAATTTATAACCACAAACTAACCGGCAAGTGCACCGTGTCGTACCAAGTAATACCTCAGCTGAGTGACGGTCGATCCCACGAGGATTGATGGATCAAGAAACAATGATTGAGTGATTGGCTTAGTCAGACAAACAGAAAATAGTGTTTGAGAGTTCAAAAGCATTAAATAGTAGATTCAAAATATCAGAAGGCAGGCAGTAAATAAGTTGAGAATAATATATGGAGAAATAGTTAAGACTTCAGAGTTATCTATTTTCCTGATTGACTTTTCTTACTAACTATTTTAATCATGCAAGATTTAATTCATGGCAAACCATATGTGACTAAACCCTAATTCCTTAGACCTTTTTAGTCTCCTCTAACTTTCATCAACTACCAATTCCTTGGTCAATTAATTCCAATTAGAGGGTGAAGTTCAATTCTAGTTATATGCCACAGAAATCCTAATTACCCGAATATAAGAGGATTATATGTCATGTATCCCGTTAAATGTAGATAATTAGAAATTTAGGAGAATATATTTTCAAGCTGTTGTTCAAGTAAAGAGCTTTTCCAAGTTATTGATGAGGGAAAAACGATTCCACACAAACTCACCGGCAAGTGTACCGGGTCGCATCAAGTAGTAATAACTCACATGAGTGAGGTCGATCCCACAGGGATTGATGGATTGAGCAACTTTAGTTAGGTGATGAATTTAGTTAAGTGAATATTTGATGATTTAAGTGAAACTTGATTACCAGAAGTAAAATTGCAAGAAACTAAAAGGGAGAAGGTAAATTGACAAAATCTTAAAGTGCAGAAGAAGTAAATTGCAGAAACTTAAAGTGCAAGAAAGTAAAAGAGCTGAAACTTAAATTGCAAGAAATGTAAATAACTGAAACTTAAAGTGCAAGAAACTTAAATTGCTGAATCTAAATTGACAAGAAACTTAAATTGCATCAAGAATAAAAGGATTTGGGTATTGGGATTCAAATTGAACTAGAAAATATAAATTGAAGTAAAACAGCGAGAAAGCTTAACTCAACTATGAAATCCTAAAGAGAAATTGACAAATTCAGTGAAGTAACCGAAATAGAAAGCAAATCTAAATCTCAAACACTCTCTTGACCAAAAAGTAAAGAAGTTGCAAAAGAAATAAAGAGCTTAATGTAGATGACGGAAAGTAAATTGCAGAATCTTAAATGGGAATTCTATGCCAAGAGGCTCCCTATAATTTCCAACTCCCAAAATAATTCAAAGCTACTCCTATATATACTACTCTTCTAATCTTCTAGTGGGCTCTTCAAGTCTTGGGTATGGGCCTTTGGATCTTGAGTTCGATGCAGTTATCTTCTTCATTGGGCTTAGTTTTACTTGCAGAGAGAAAGTGTGAAGTGGGCAGAGACTTTAGCTCAGGACATTAGTGGTGTTAACGTTCAGTGAAAATATGGGTTCGAGAACGTTTGTGACAATCACCTTTTTCACTAACGTTCCTCACCCAAGTAAGAGCCACGTTAACCTCAATGTTAGTGGCACAAACGTTGCCACTAACGTTGCCTCTTTGTCCTTCGTACACGTTATTGGGACTTACCTTTCCCAATAACGTTGAGAAGCCTCCTCCTTCCCTACGTTAGAGTCCACGTTAACTTAGTTAATGTGGCTCCTTAACGTAGGCTTGCCAACCTTCGAGAACGTTAGTGACACTTACTTTTGTCACTAACGTTCCAATGTGCCCCTAGCTCCCACGTTAGAGTCCACGTTAACTAGGTTAACGTGTCCTTTAACGTGCCTGTGCTAGCCATCTCCAACGTTAGTTTCAAAGGTGAATGTTACTAACGTTGGCTCATCATCTCTCCTCCTCACGTTAGCTTCCACGTTAACTAAGTTAACGTGGGAGTTAACGTGGCTCATTGGAGATTCTGATTAAGGAATCTAAGAGATATTCATTCAATCTGATGTAGAACGGAGGTGATTGTCAGACACACGTTCATGGATTGAGGAAGGTGATGAGTGTCACTGATCATCACCTTCTCCATAGTTAGGTGCGAATGGATATCTTAGATAGGAACACGCATGTTTGAATGGAAAACAGAAATACTTGCATTAATTCATTGAGACACAGCAAAGCTCCTCACCCCCAACAATGGGGTTTAGAGACTCATGCCGTCAAAGAGTACAAAGTTCAGATCTAAAATGTCATGAGATGCAAAATAAGTTTCTAAAAGTTGTTTAAATACTAAACTAGTAGCCTAGGTTTACAAAAAGTGAGTAGACTATGACAGAAGGTGCAGAGATCCACTTCTGGGGCCCACTTGGTGTGTGCTGGGACTGAGACTTAAACAATTCACGTGCATAAGGCTGTTTTCGGCATTCAATGCCAGGTTTGGATCCATTTCTGGCGTTGAACTCCAACTTTTAATCCTTTTCTGGCGCTGGACGCTAGAATTGGGCAGAGAACTGGCGTTGAACGCCAGTTTACGTCATCTATCCTTGAGCAAAGTATTGACTATTATATATTGCTGGAAAGCTCTGGATGTCTACTTTCCAACTCAATTAGAAGCGTGCCATTTCGAGTTCTGTAGTTCCAGAAAATTCACTTTGGGTGGCTGTATTGAGCCTTCTGTAGTCAATACACATGCGCCACCCTGTAACTGTTCTTGTAGGAACCAGTTCATTTTTTTCCTTATGAATCACTGTCATGCCTCCTTTTTTTGGGACGACTTGGACATGGCTCACCCAGGGGCTATCAGAAATAGGATAATTCATGCAAAATCCTCATGAAATCATGTAAAGTGCACAATGTATGCTTGAATCAAGATGTAAGTGAATATCTACCCAAAACTAGCTTATTTTCTAAGGAAATGCATGAAACTACTGGTGCACGAATTGTGAATTACACTTTTCACAACTCGTACCACTAACCAGCAAGTGCACTGGGTCGTCCAAGTAATACCTTACGTGAGTAAGGGTCGAATCCCACGGAGATTGTTAGTTTGAAGCAATCTATGGTTATCTTGCAATTCTTAGTCAGGAAGTCAATTTTATTTATCAGTTGAAGTGCGAATAAACAAGAGAGTATGGGTTAAAGGTTACTTGTTATGCAGTAATGGAGAATATGTTGGAGTTTTGGAGATGCTTTGTCTTCTGAATCTCTGCTTTCCTCCTGTCTTCTTCTTCACGCACGCAAGGTTCCTCCAATGGCAAGCTGTGTGTTAGTGGATCACCGTTGTCAATGGCTACCATCCGTCCTCTTAGTGAAAATGGTCCAAATGGGACTTGTAGCCTTTTTGCTTCCGAACAGTTTTGGCATCTCACTTTATCCATTGAAGCTCAGAGTGATTGGCATCTATAGGAACTTAGACTTTAGATAGTGTTATTAATTCTCCTATTTCAGTATGATGATTCTTGAATACAGCTATTTCATGAGTCTTGGCCGTGGCCCTAAGCACTTTGTTTTCCAGTATTACTACCGGATACATAAATGCCACAGACACATAATTGGGTGAACCTTTTAGATTGTGACTCAGCTTTGCTAAAGTCCCCAATTAGAGGTTTCCAGAGTTCTTAAGCACACTCTTTTTTCTGCTTTGGACCTTGACTTTAACCGCTCAGTCTCAAGTTTTCACTTGACACCTTCACGCCACAAGCACATGGTTAGGGACAGCTTGGTTTAGCCGCTTAGGCCAGGATTCTATTCCCCTAGGCCCTCCTAACCACTGATGCTCAAAGCCTTGGGATCCTTTTTATTACCCTTGCCTTTTGGTTTTAAGGGTTGTTGGCTTTTTTTTTTGCTGCTTTTTCTTGCTTCAAGAATCATTTTTATGATTTTTCAGATTATCAATAACATGTCTCATGTTCATCATTCTTTCAAGAGCCAACATATTTAACAGTCTTAAACAACAAATTCAAAAGACATATGCACTGTTCAAGCATTCATTCAGAAGACAG
>NC_029793.2:60116400-60121109 GCF_000816755.2 Arachis ipaensis | reverse complement strand
ACCTGGCTCTAGGGATACATATGTCCTCTAGAATCTTGTCCAGGTCCTTGTCTGTTCTCATCATTCTCCTGTTGAAGGAGTCTGGATCATCCTTTAGCTGAGGTAGCTTTAAGATCTCTCTGATCTTGTCAGGGATGGTGTGAACAATCTTTCCTCTGACCATGGTCTGATAGTCATAGAGAGCAGTCCCAGATAGTTTCTGCTTGTCAGTTTGCCACATATTAGCATAGAACTCCTGAACCATGTTCCTCCCTACTTTCGTTTCAGGATTAGCTAGGACTTCCCAGTTCCTGATTTGAATTTGCTGCTGGATCTCCGGATATTCATCTTCTTTCAGATCGAATCTAACTTCCAGGATCACTGATCTCAGACCCATTATTTTGTTATAATGGTCTGAATGTTCTTTAGATAAGAACTTTCCTTGATTCCAAAGTGGTTTTGGAACGCTCTCTTTCTTGCCTCTTGGAGTGGGTTGTTTTCCTTTAGGAGCCATGATCTTAGTGATCGCGGATAAACACACCAAACTTAGAGGTTTGCTTGTCCTCAAGCAAAAGAAAAGAAAGGAGAGGGATAGAAGGAGAGCTAGGTGCAATTGTTGATGGAGGAGGGTGGAGGCCGAACCCATATATAAAGGGATGGGGGGTGGGTTCGAAAATTTTGAAAAGATATGATAAAAAGATTGATTTGGAAAAGATAAGATAGAAGATATGATAGGAGAGGATATAGTTTAAAATTGAAAAGATATGAAAATTTTTGAAAAATATAAATCTAGATTTTGAAAAAGATAATGTGGAGATTTTGAAAAAGATATTGATGAGTTGAAAAGATAGATTTGTTTTAAAAAAGGGATTTGAAAAGAGTTGGATTGAATTTGCAAAGAGGCTTGGTGCTTATGGATTAAGATACATTTGATATTTTTAAGGTAGGGTTTTTAGAAATTAGGGGTTTTAGAAATCAGGGTTCTTAACATGTTTATGCAAGAAATCATGAATTAAGAATGATTTTCACCTCCTCCCCACTATCTTGGCGTTTGAACGCCCAAACACTGCCTGTTTTGGGCGTTCAACGCCCAATTGCTGATCTCCTGGGCGTTCAACGCCCAGTTGTTGCCCTTTTCTGGCGTTGAACGCCAGATAGCTATCTTTACTGGCGTTCAGCGCCCACTGGATGCCCCTTTTGGGCGCTAAACGCCCAAAATGGACTTTCACTGGCGTTTTCTTGCCAGTGAGCTCTTTATCTCTATTTTGAATGCAGATTCCTTCTGTAACCCTGTGAATTTATGCAATTGATTCTTTACCTTAGTGTCAGTAAACTTTATATAAACAAATAAAAATAAAAATAAAAAATAGGGCAAAATGCTTAGAGGATTGATGCCCCATGGCTGGGTTGCCTCCCAGCAAGCGCTTCTTTATTGTCTTTAGCTGGACCTTGCTGAGCTTTTAGTCTAGCTTCAGCCTTGAGCACTCTTGCTCAATGTTGCCTTCAAGATAGTGCTTGATTCTCTGTCCATTAACAATGAACCTCTTATCAGAATCAATATCTTAAAGCTCCACATAACCATATGGTGATACACTTGTAATCACGTATGGTCCCCTCCACCGAGATTTCAATTTCCCGGGGAATAGCCTGAGTCTAGAGTTGAACAGCAGAACCTTCTGTCCTGGCTCAAAGATTCTAGATGACAACTTTCTGTCATGCCACTTTTTTTTATTTTTCTTTATAAAGCTTGGCATTTTCGAAAGCTGTGAATCTGAATTCCTCTAGCTCATTTAGCTGGAGCAATCTTTTTTCTCCTGCTAATTTGTCATCAAAGTTTAAGAATCTGGTTGCCCAGTAGGCTTTATGTTCCAGTTCCACGGGCAGGTGACATGCCTTACCATACACAAGTTGGTATGGAGAGGTCCCTATAGGGGTCTTGAATGCTGTTCTGTAAGCCCATAGAGCATCATCCAAGCTCCGTGCCCAATCCTTTCTACGGGTACTTACTGTCCGTTCAAGGATTCTCTTTAATTCTCTGTTAGAGACTTCAGCTTGCCCATTAGTTTGTGGATGATATGGAGTAGCCACCTTATGGCGAATTCCATACCGAACCATGGCAGAGTAAAGCTGTTTATTAACATATCCGTGTTGGTTTAACTTCTTCAGTTAAGCCAAGCTTTCTGATAGTGGATGCAGGTATTAGGTTGATGCTTGCCCCAAGATCGCATAAAGCTGTCTTGGTGCAATTACCTTATAATATGCATGGTATCAGAAAACTCCCAGGGTCTTTAAGCTTTTCAGAAAAGCTCTTCAGAATGACTACACTGCATTCTTCAGTGAGGAGAACTCTTTCTGTTTCTCTCCAATCCTTTTTATGACTCAAGATCTCTTTCATGAACTTGGCATAAGAAGGTATTTGCTCAAGTGCTTCTGGGAATGGAATCTTTATTTCAAGAGTCCTGATGTAATCTGCAAAGCGAGCAAATTGCTTATCCTGCTCCTCTTTCCGAAGTTTTTGAGGATAAGGTATCTTGGCTTTATATTCCTCAACCTTAGTTGCTGCAGGTTTATTGCCTACAGAAGTGGTTGAAGAAGCCTTTTTAGAGGGGTTGTTATCAGCATTTGTGTGTGTCTGATCCCTCACTGGCAATTGAGTGCCAGGGTTAGAAGCTGGAATGAAATTGGATGCCAGCTCCTTGTCTGTTCCTGGCGTCTGAACGCCAGAACTGTGCCCATTTTGGGCGTTCAACGCCAGATCCTTGCCTATTTCTGGCGTTGAACGCCAGTCCTGCCTTGTTTCTGGCATTGAACGCCAGTCCTGAGCATGGTCTGGGCGTTCAGCACTAGCCTTCCACCAAATTTCTGGCGTTTTAGTGCCAGAATTACTTTTTCCTGGGCTCTTACTGTCCTCAGGTGAATCTTTGGTGGGTTGCTCATTTCTTGACTTTTTGCTACCTTGAGGTGAGATATTTAATGTCTTCCCACTTCTTAATTGAACTGCTTGGCATTCTTCTGTTATTTGCCTTGACAGCTGCTGCTTTGTTTGCTTAAACTGTTCTTCCATATGTATATTAGCCATCCTTGTCTCTTGTAGTCTATCTTTGAATTCGGCTAACTGCTTTGTTAGAAAGTCCAATTGCTGATTGAATTCAGCAGCTTGTTTTACAGGACTGAGTTCAGCAGTTAATGTTTTAACCTCTTCTTTCATGGAAGGGTCATATTGATTCAGGAATTTTTCTGTCAGCTGTTTCCATGTCCTTATGCTGGCCTTAGGTTGGTTATTCAACCACCTCTTAGCTTGATCTTTTACAGCAAATGGAAACAGTAATAGTCTGTAGACATCCTGATCTATTTCTTTATCATCTACTGTGTCAGCAATCTGTAGAAACTGTGCCAGAAACTCTGTAGATTCTTCCTGTGGAAGACCGGAATACTGGCAACTTTGCTGCACCATGATAATGAGCTGAGGATTCAACTCAAAGCTACTGACTCCAATGGAAGGTATGCAGATGCTACTCCCATATGAAGCAGTAGAGGGGTTAGAATATGACCCCAGAGTCCTCCTGGACTGTTCATTTCCGCTTAGATCCATGATGGAGAAAGGGAGATGATGTCAAATAAAAAATTTATTTTTATTTATTTATTTATTTACTTATTTAGAAAATAAATAAAATAAAAAAATAAAAAGAAAAAATAGGTGAATATTTTCGAAAAAATTGAGGAGAGAGAAAGTGGTTAGGAAGTTTTGAAAAAGGTATGATTTGGAAAAGATTTTAAATTTTTAAAAAATATGAATTTTTAGAAAATAATTTTCAAAAATTTGTTTTATAAATAGAGAGAAAAGATATTTTTGAATTTAGTGAGGAAAGAGAAAAACAATAAAATAGCACAAGATTTAAAATTTTTTGATCTAATGCTCCTAGTTTTCAAAAATTTTGGAGAGAAAACACCAAGGAACACCAAACTTAAAATTTTTAGAAAACCAAATAAAATTTTCGAAAATCAAAGGGAAATCAACAAGAAAACACCAAACTTAAAGTTTGGCACAAAATTTAATAGAGAAAATATTATTTTTTTGAAAAAGATTTTAAAAAGAGTGTACCAAACTGCCACGGACTTAGACCAACGCTCTAGCCAATTGGGCAGTAAATGTAACACTTGTTTTGAAGAAGAATATTTGTAACCAAGAACAATAATAAGAGACTCTAAACCAAAAAGAAAAATTTTCCTAATCTAAGCAACAAAATAAACCGTCAGTTATTCAAACTCAAACAATCCCCGGCAACGGCGCCAAAAACTTGGTGCACGAATTGTGAATCACACTTTTCACAACTCGTACCACTAACCAGCAAGTGCACTGGGTCATCCAAGTAATACCTTACGCGAGTAAGGGTCGAATCCCACGGAGATTGTTGGTTTGAAGCAATCTATGGTTATCTTGCAATTCTTAGTCAGGAAGTTAATTTTATTTATCAGTTGAAGTGCGAATAAACAAGAGAGTATGGGTTAAAGGTTACTTCTTATGCAGTAATGAAGAATATGTTGGAGTTTTGGAGATGCTTTGTCTTCTGAATCTCTGCTTTCCTCTGTCTTCTGATTCACACACGCACATCCTTCTATGGCAAGCTGTGTGTAGGTGGATCACCGTTGTCAATGGCTACCATCCATCCTTCTAGTGAAAAGGGTCCAGGTGCGCTGTCACCGCACGGCTAATCATCTGCAGGTTCTCA
>NC_029793.2:60113222-60116370 GCF_000816755.2 Arachis ipaensis | reverse complement strand
TTTTGGGCGTTCAACGCCAGGTTTGGATCCATTTCTGGCGTTGAACTCCAACTTTTAATCCTTTTCTGGCGCTGGACGCCAGAATTGGGCAGAGAACTGGCGTTAAAAGCCAGTTTACGTCATTTATCCTTGAGCAAAGTATGAACTATTATATATTGCTGGAAAGCTCTGGATGTCTACTTTCCAACGCAATTAGAAGCGTGCCATTTCGAGTTCTGTAGCTCCAGAAAATCCACTTTGAGTGCAGGGAGGTCAGAATCCAATAGCATCAGTAGTCCTTTTTCAGCCTGAATCAGATTTTTGCTCAGCTCCCTCAATTTCAGCCAGAAAAATACCTGAAATTACAGAAAAACACACAACTCATAGTAAAGTCCAGAAATATGAATTTTTCCTAAAATCTAATGGAAACAAACTAAAAACTCACTAAAACATACTAAAAACTATATGAAATTAACCCCAAAAAGCGTATAAAATATCCGCTCATCAACTACCCTAAAGACAGTAAAGAAAAGGTCAGTGAAACTGGCCAAAATGCCCTGGCATCAATAATCCCCAGAAGAGAAGTTTCTTTTCCCTTTTATATCTAATCCTAATTAATTTAAAATATTATTTTCTAAAACTAAAATAATATCTTTTCCTATTTTTAAATAAAAATAAAGTTTAAATCAGAATTAATTAAAGCAATCAGCGTTTTCTGCGTTTTCTGCACGTGGCGCATGTCACGCGTACGCGTTAGTCACGCGTACGCGTCGATAGTCTTCTTCGCGTGTCATGCGTACACGTCAGGTACGCGCACGCGTCGCTGTACAACTTCGCTTTTCACGCGTACGCGTCAGGTACACGCACGCGTCGCCATGGAAAGCTCCATGTGTTGCGCCTAACTTGGGGGTTCATTGCGCCTTACTAGAGGAGTCACGCCTATGGTTGCGTGTTGTTGTTGTTGTCTTGCGCCTAACTTGAGAAACCCCAAGTTAGGCACAGCCTTGGCCGAATTGGTGGGAGAAAAGTGTGGACTATTAAATATCGTTGGAAATCTCTGGAAGTTAGCTTTCTAACGCCACTGGAATCACGTCCATTAGACCTCTGTAGCTTGAGTTATTCAGGTTTGAGTGCAAAGAGGTCAGTGTTGAAAGCATCATTCGCCTTCTTCTCTTTTTCTACGGAAACTCCATCAAATCCAGCCAAATGCTACCTAAAATAAATAGAATTTCACACGACTCAAAGTAACATTGATGAGCGGATATTTTATACGCTTTTTGGGGTTAATTTCATATAGTTTTGAGTATGTTTTAGTTAGTTTTTAGTCTATTTTCATTAGTTTTTAGGAAAAATTCATATTTCTGGACTTTACTATGAGTTGTGTGTTTTTCTGTAATTTCAGGTATTTTTCTGGCTGAAATTGAAGGAGCTGAGCAAAAATCTGGTTCAGGCTGAAAAAGGACTGCTGATGTTGTTGGATTCTGACCTCCCAGCACTCAAAGTGGATTTTCTGGAGCTACAGAACTCGAAATGGCATGCTTCTAATTGCGTTGGAAAGTAGACATCCAGGGCTTTCCAGCCCATAGATTGCTTCAAACCAACAATCTCCGTGGGATTCGATCCTTACTCACGTGAGGTATTACTTGGACGACCCAGTGCACTTGCTGGTCAGTGGTACGAGTTGTGAAAAGTGTGATTCATAATTCGTGCACCAAGTTTTTGGCGCCGTTGCCGGGGATTGTTCGTGTTTGAACAACTGACGGTTTATTTTGTTGCTTAGATTAGGAAAATTTTCCTTTTTGTTTAGAGTCTCTTATTATTGTTGTGTTAGAATCTTAGAATCCTTATTTTCTTTTTAAAATCTTTTTCAAAAAAAAATAATTTTTCTATTAAATCCTGTGCCAAACTTTAAGTTTGGTGTTTTCTTGTTGATTTCTCTGTGTTTTTCGAAAATTTTAGTTTGGTTTCCTAAAAATTTTAAGTTTGGTGTTCTTGTGAATTTTCAAAGTGTTCTTGAGTTTTCCTTGTGTCTTGATCTTAAAATTTTTAAGTTTGGTGTTCCTTGGTGTTTTCTCTCCAAAATTTTCGAAAATAGGAAGCATTCGATCTAAAAATTTTAAATCTTGTGCTATCTTATTGTTTTTCGCAGCAACCCTTCCATGAATGAAGAGGTTAAAACAGTAACTGCTGAACTCAGCCCTGTAAAACAAGCTGTTGAATTCAATCAGCAATTGGACTTTCTAACAAAGCAGCTAGCCGAATTTAAAAACAGGTTACAAGAGACAAGGATGGCTAATATACATATGGACGAACAGTTTAAGCAAACAAAGCAGCAGCTGTCAAGGCAAATAGCAAAAGAATGCCAAGCAGTTCAACTAAGAAGTGGGAAAACATTAAATACCCCACCTCAAGGCAGCAAAAAGCTAAGAAATGAGCAAACCACCCAAACTTCACCTGAGGACAGTAAGAGCCCAGGGAAAAATAATTTTGGCGCTAAAACGCCAGAAAATTGGTGGAAGGCTGGCGCTGAACGCCCAGACCATGGCCAAAACTGGCGTTCAACGCCAGAAATACAGCAGGACTGGCGTTCAACGCCAGAAATGGGCAAGGATCTGGCGTTGAACGCCCAAAATGGGCAGGATCTGGCGCTGAACGCCCAAAATGGGCACAATTCTGGCGTTCAAACGCCAGGAACGGACAAGGAGTTGGCTTCTCATGTCACTCCAGCTTCTAACTCTGGCACTCAATTGCCAGTGAGGGATCAGACACACACAAGTCCTGATAACAACCCCTCTAAAAAGGCTTCTTCAACCACTTCTGTAGGCAATAAACCTGTAGCAACTAAGGTTGAAGAATATAAAGCCAAGATACCTTATCCTCAAAAACTCCGGAAACACCCTCCATTGGAATCAGTAGCTTTGAGTTGAATCCTCAACTCATTATCATGGTGCAGCAAAGCTGCCAGTATTCTGGTCTTCCACAGGAAGAACCTACAGAGTTTCTGGCACAATTTTTACAAATTGCTGACACAGTACATGATAAGAAAATAGATCAGGATGTCTACAAACTATTACTGTTTCCATTTGCTGTAAAAGATCAAGCTAAGAGGTGGTTGAATAACCAACCTAAGGCCAGCATAAGGACATGGAAACAGCTGACAGAAAAATTT
>NC_029793.2:60107849-60113187 GCF_000816755.2 Arachis ipaensis | reverse complement strand
GTGTTGCTTCTGCAAGAGTTTGATATAGAAATAAGAGACAGAAAAAGGACAGAGAACCAAGTGGCTGATCATCTATCCCGGCTAGAGCCAGTAGAAGGGACGTCCCTCCCCTCTCTTGAGATCTCTGAGACGTTTCCGGATGAGCATTTATTTGCCATTCAGGAAGCACCATGGTTTGCCGATATTGCAAACTATAAAGCTGCAAGGTTCATACCCAAAGAGTACAACAGGATACAAAAGAAGAAATTAATTACTGATGCAAAGTACTACTTGTGGGATGAACCCTATCTCTTTAAGAGATGTGCAGATGGAATAATCCGTAGGTGTGTGCCTAGAGAAGAGGCGCAGAGGATCCTATGGCATTGCCATGGATCTCAATATGGAGGCCATTTCGGAGGTGAGCGAACAGCAACCAAGGTCCTCCAATGTGGCTTCTATTGGCCCACACTCTATAAAGATTCCCGAGAGTTTGTACGTAACTGTGACAGTTGCCAAAGAGCTGGTAATCTGCCTCATGGTTAAGCCATGCCTCAACAAGGAATCTTGGAAATTGAGTTGTTTGACGTATGGGGAATTGACTTCATGGGACCTTTCCCACCATCATACTTAAACACTTATATTCTGGTGGCAGTTGACTATGTATCAAAATGGGTTGAGGCCATTGCCACACCCACCAATGATACTAAGACAGTGCTGAAGTTCCTCCAGAAACATATCTTTAGCAGATTTGGTGTCCCTAGAGTACTAATCAATGATGGGGGCACTCACTTCTGTAATAAACAGCTTTACTCTGCCATGGTTCGGTATGGAATTCGCCACAAGGTGGCTACTCCATATCATCCACAAACTAATGGGCAAGCTGAAGTCTCTAACAGAGAATTAAAGAGAATCCTAGAACGGACAGTAAATACCCGTAGAAAGGATTGGGCACGGAGCTTGGATGATGCTCTGTGGGCTTACAGAACAACATTCAAGACCCCTATAGGGACCTCTCCATACCAACTGGTGTATGGTAAGGCATGTCACCTGCCCGTGGAACTGGAACATAAGGCCTACTGGGCAACCAGATTCCTAAACTTTGATGCCAAATTAGCAGGAGAAAAAAGATTGCTCCAGCTAAATGAGCTAGAGGAGTTCAGATGCACAGCTTTCGAAAATGCCAAGCTTTATAAAGAGAAATCAAAAAAGTGGCATGACAGAAAGTTGTCATCTAGAATCTTTGAACCAGGACAGAAGGTTCTGCTGTTCAACTCTAGACTCAGGCTATTCCCCGGGAAATTGAAATCCCGGTGGAGGGGACCATACGTGATTACAAGCATATCACCATATGGTTATGTAGAGCTTCAAGATATTGACTCTGACAAGAAGTTCATTGTTAATGGACAGAGAATCAAGCACTATCTTGAAGGCAATGTTGAGCAAGAGTTCTCAAGGTTGAAGCTAGATTAAAAGCTCAGCAAGGTCCAGCTAAGGACATTAAAGAAGCGCTTGTTGGGAGGCAACCCAATTTTTATTTATTTTCATGGTTTTTCATGTTTTATTAGGTTCATGATCATGTGGAGTCACAAAATAAATATTAAAAATTGAAAACGGAATCAAAAACAGCAGAAGAAGAATCACACCCTGGAGGAAGCACCTGTCTGGCGTTCAACGCTAGAACAGAGCATGGCTCTGGCGCTGAACGCCCAAAATGGGCAACATCCTGGCGTTGAACGCCCAAAACAAGCATGGTTCTGGCGTTCACCGCCAGAAATGGCTAGTAAATGGGCGTTGAATGCCCAAAATGGGCACCAACCTGGCGCTGAACGCCCAGAGTTGTGTGCAAGGGCATTTTGCATGCCTAAATTGGTGCAGGGATGTAAATGCCTTGACACCTCAAGATTTGTGGACCTCACAAGATCATTTCAAGATCTGTGGACCCCACAGGATCCCCACCTTCCCTCCTCATAATCCTAGTTTTTTTTCCACATCTTCTTCTTCATCTATTCCTTCTTCGTTTGCTCGAGGGCGAGCAACATTCTAAGTTTGGTGTGGTAAAACAATTATGTGAAGGATCTATAGCTCAGTGGTAGAACATGTGGCTGCTTTTTGGGGTTAATTTCATATAGTTTTGAGTATGTTTTAGTTAGTTTTTAGTCTATTTTCATTAGTTTTTAGGAAAAATTCATATTTCTGGACTTTACTATGAGTTGTCTGTTTTTCTGTAATTTCAGGTATTTTTCTGGCTGAAATTGAAGGAGCTGAGCAAAAATCTGATTCAGGCTGAAAAAGGACTGCTGATTTTCTGGAGCTACAGAACTCGAAATGGCATGCTTCCAATTGCGTTGGAAAGTAGACATCCAGGGATTTCCAGAAATATATAATAGTCCATACTTTGCACAAGGATAAACGACGTAAACTGGCATTCAACGCCAGTTCTCTGCCCAATTCTGGCGTCCAGCGCCAGAAAAGGATCAAAAGCTGGAGTTGAACGCCCAAACTGGCACAAAAACTGGCGTTCAACTCCACAAATGGCCTCTGCACGTGACTTGCTTAAATCTCAGCCCCAGCACACACCAAGTGGGCCCCAGAAGTAGATCTCTGCATCACCCATCATAGTCTACTCATTTTTTGTAAACCTAGGCTACTAGTTTAGTATTTAAACAACTTTTAGAGACTTATTTTGTATCTCATGACATTTTTAGATCTGAACTTTGTATTCTTTGATGGCATGAGTCTCTAAACCCCATTGTTGGGGGTGAGGAGCTCTGCTGTGTCTCGATGAATTAATGCAAGTATTTCTATTTTCTATTCAAACACGCTTGTTCCTATCTAAGATGTTCATTCGCGCTTAACTGTGATGAAGGTGATGATCCGTGACATTCATCACCTTCCTCAAACCATGAACGTGTGCCTAACAACCACCTCCGTTCTATATCCGATTGAATGAGTATCTCTTAGATTCCTTAATCAGAATCTCCGTGGTATAAGCTAGAACTGATGGCGGCATTCATGAGAATCCGGAAAGTCTAAACCTTGTCTGTGGTATTCCAAGTAGGATTCAGAGATTGAATGACTGTGACGAGCTTCAAACTCGCGAGTGCTGGGCGTAGTGACAGACGCAAAAGGAGGGTGAATCCTATTCCAGCATGATCGAGAACCGACAGAGGATTAGCCGTGCTGTGATAGAGCATGTGAGCATATTCTTCACTGAGAGGATGGGATGTAGCCACTGACGACGGTGATCCCCTACATACAGCTTGCCATAGGAGGACGTGCGTGCGTGAATTAGAAGACAGAGGAAAGCAGAGATTCAGAAGACAAAGCATCTCCAAAACTCTAACATATTCTCCATTACTGCATAACAATTAACCTTTAATTTATGCTCTCTTGGTTATTCGCAATTCAACTGATAAACATAATTGACTTCCTGACTAAGATTTACAAGATAACCATAGATTGCTTCAAACCAACAATCTCCGTGGGATTCGACCCTTACTCACGTGAGGTATTACTTGGACGACCCAGTGCACTTACTGGTCAGTGGTACGAGTTGTGAAAAGTGTGATTCATAATTCGTGCACCAAACATCCATAGTGGCTAAAAGATAATTAATTTTTAATTAAACTCAACAAATTAAATGTAAATTCACTAGGAAAAGATAGGAAAGATGCTCACGCATCACTGCATCCTGAGGAGGAGGAGGAATAATCGTGATCGGAATTGATACGCGTGGAAACTTGTCTCATAACAAATTTCCTTCGGCAAGTGTACCAAATTTGTCATCAAGTAAAAACTCACAATAGAGTGAGGTCGAATCCCACAGGGATTGATTGATCAAGCAACTTTAATTAGAGGAATGTTCTAGTTGAGCGAATCAGAATTTGAGTTGAGAATTGTAGAAATTAAATGACGGAAAAGTAAATAACAGAAAAGTAAATGCTAGAAATAAAGAGCTGAATGTAGATAACGGAAAGTAAATTGCAGAATCTTAAATGGGAATGGGGTAATTGCTCATAAAAATAAATGACAGAAATTAAAGTGAATGGGTAAGATCAGAAATGGGGAGTTCATTGGGCTCAGAAGATGTTGCATTCTCCGGATCAATTTCATTTTCATCTCTTCCTCAATCAATGCACTCATTGATCTCCTTGGCAATCTTAAGTGATCGAATTACAATTCCTTGTAATTCAATCTCTCAAATCTTGATCAATAGCCAATTCCTTGGTCAATTGCTCATGAGAAGAGATGAAGTATGGTCACTGATTATACCACATGCATTTCCCAAATCAAGTGTTGAGAGGATTATAGTCACATATCCATCTAAATCCAATTTGGTCCAGCATGAGAAAGCATTTCTAGCGTGATCTCTTCATTCCTCTTTCAAGGTTCAGAAGAGATCCAAGTTTGAATAGCTTTTTTTCCAAGATAACTACCCAATTGGATGAAGATCGAAAGCTTTCAAGTTAAATCAAGAGAAAAGATAGAAGAAGAATAATGAAAACTAGTATTGATCCATCAAATTACAACAGAGCTCCCTAACCCAATGAAAGGGGTTTAGTTGTTCATAGCTATGGAAAATGAAAACAAAGATGGAGAATACATGATGAAACTAGAAGTGCAGAGAAAGTAAAATACAGAGAGTAGTTCTATGCCAAGAGGCTCCCTATAATTTCCAACTCCCCAAAATAATTCAAAGCTACTCCTATATATACTACTCTTCTGATCTTCTAGTTGGCTCTTCAAGTCTTGGGTATGGGCCTTTGGATCTTGAGTTTGATGCAGTTATCTTCTTCATTGGGCTTGGCTTCACTTGCAGAGAGAAAGTGTGAAGTGGGCAGAGACTTTAGCTCAGGACGTTAGTGGTGTTAACGTTCAGTGAAAATATGGGTTCGAGAACGTTAGTGACAATCACCTTTTTCACTAACGTTCCTCACCCAAGTAAGAGCCACGTTAACCTCAACGTCAGTGGCACAAACGTTGCCACTAACGTTGCCTCTTTGTCCTTCGCACACGTTATTGGGACTTACTTTTCCCAATAACGTTGAGAAGCCTCCTCCTTCCCTACGTTAGAGTCCACATTAACTTAGTTAACGTGGCTCCTTAAGTAGGCTTGCCAACCTTCAAGAACGTTAGTGACACTTACCTTTGTCACTAACGTTCCAATGTGCCCCTAGCTCCCACGTTAGAGTCCACGTTAACTAGGTTAACGTGGCCTTTAACATGGCTGTGCTAGCCATATCCAACGTTAGTGACAAAGGTGAATGTCACTAACGTTGGCTCATCATCTCGCCTCCTCACGTTAGCTTCCACATTAACTAAGTTAACATGGGAGTTAACGTGGCTCATTGTGGCTTGC
>NC_029793.2:60060379-60107731 GCF_000816755.2 Arachis ipaensis | reverse complement strand
GTGTTCTTAGGCTAAGTGCTCTGTAAGGGGGCGACTCTTTAAGATAAGCTTTCAGCCAACACTCCCGAACCAGTTGGTTCATAGTGCTAGGTGTTAAGACACCACTAAGGACTTACTCCCTCAAGTCTCTTTCCCCATACATACACACCACAGGCATATAGTTTATTTATTTTCTTTTCTTGAGACCTTGGTGTCCAGTACCTCTTTGGGTTACTAAATGCTCTGTGGTGAAGGTTACTCTTGATAGTGGACTTTCAGCTGATAATCCCGAGTTAGTTAACCCAAGTTACCAAGTGATAAGGCACCCCTAAGAGCTTATTCATCCAAGTAGATCCCTCACACAGGAGCACCACAGACACATCCCTCAAGATTAAAACCATTGGTGCCTAGCCTTATTGCTTACTCTTTTTCTTTTATTTTTCAACCTTTATTGTTCTTTCCCTTTTTCTTATTAGGATCTTCTTATTTAGCTAGTCTCATGGGGTGTGTGTCAAGCATAATATTCATGACAGATAGTTGTCTTCCCTCCTGGTGGTTGAACCAACTTAGCTATCTTATGACTATACCATGAACTCATGAACTTACTCCATAGTGTGAACTCCTCTCTGGTCTTTTGTAAAAACTCATTCTCTTTTTCATTTGATTTAAAGGGACAAGCATACAAGTAAGCAAAGTAAGGATGCAGTGACATAAAGACTAGCAAACTTAGACCTATTCAACCAAAAACTTAGAAGACAGAATTGAAAAAGGTTCCAATTAACGAGTCAATATTGATCAAAAGTGCATTCGGACTTCCAATTTTTAACATTATAAGTACAATGGAATTAAGTAACAATACAACCTTCAAGTGATGATTTCTAGTTGCCCTCTTTTTTTGTCATCATCCTAGTCCTTGCTACCTCACTTCCTTGGGTGAAGGTGCACTATTTCCTCATAAGATTCCTGTAAAGTTATTGGAAGTTGCTTGTTCCCAAAGCACTTGAGAAATAGTTAGCTTGCATGTATGCTTGTGACTTCTGACTTTAATTTGGTGTGTGAACACCAAACTTAGTTCCTTGCCCAGTGTAAAACATTGCATATATGCAGAGAACCTCATATCTTGTTATTAACAAAACAATGATTACCTAAAGTCTAACTACATCTAAGTGGTTTCCCTTGATTGGTTGGAGCTGGCAATGTTCTTTGGGAGTGGAGTGTGATTCTAACTAATATCCTTTGGTGGAACACCAAACTTAGAATTATAATTTCACTCTCAGATTGTGTTGGTGTGGAACACCAAACTTAGCTCCTCGCAATACAGGGGAAACAGCTTGTGACCTTTATTGAAATAAAGCTGAAAAGAAAACTACCTGAGGTTGGGTTGCCTCCCAATAGAGCGCTCTTTTACCATCGCTAGCTCGACGATTCCTCCTTTACCTGAGATGATACTGTGCAGCTACAAGATCCTCTTTGCACCAGCAGCAATGCTGTCAAAATTTAGTATCTTGATAGCCCAGAGAGCTTTGTGTTCCATCTCCAGTGGTAAATGACAAGCTTTCCCATACACTAGTTGATATGGGGACATTCCAAGTGGTGTTTTGAATGCTGTTCTATATGCCCAAAGAGCATCATCCAGCTTCTTCGACCAATCCTTTCTTGATGCACCCACAGTCTTTTCCAGAATCCTCTTTAGCTCTCTGTTGGATATCTCAGTTTGTCCACTTGTTTGGGGATGGTAAGGCGTGGCTACCATGTGTTTTACCCCATATCGTAGGAGAAGAGCTTCTAGTGGTCTGTTACAAAAATGGCTCCCTCCATCACTGATGAGTGCTCATGGAACTCCAAACCGGCTAAAGATATTCTTCCTGAGGAAGTTCATGACAACCCTGTTATCATTCGTTGGGGTTGCAATAGCCTCTACCCACTTGAAAACGTAATCCACTGCTACCAAGATGTACTTGTTTGCATATGAGGTTGGGAATGGTCCCATGAAATCGATTCCCCACACATCAAACAATTCCAGTTCCAAGATGAAATTTTTTGGCATCTCATTTCTTTTGGGCAAGTTTCCAGATCTTTGGCATTCATTGCAGCTCTTTACTAATTCTTTGGCATCCTTGAAAAGGGTGGGCCAAAAGAATCTGCTTTGTAACACCTTTGCTGCAGTTCTGTCCCCTCCAAAGTAGCCTCCATAGCATGAGCCATGGCAATTCCATAGGACCTCTCGTCCTTCTTCTTCCGAAACACATCTCCTAAGGATTCCATCTGAACACTTCTTGAAGAGATATGGCTCATCCCAGACAAAGTATTTTGCATCATTCACGAGCTTCCTTTTTTGATGTTTATTGATCTCTGGAGGTAAGGCCCCAGTTGCCTTGAAGTTGGCAATGTCTGCAAACCATGGTGCTTTGTGAACTGTCATCAACTGTTCATCAGGGAAGAGCTCGTTCACACTTGTATCAGGTGTTCCACCTTTATCGTGAGGAATCTTGGATAGGTGATCTGTTACCTTGTTCTCCACTCCTTTCTTGTCTCTGATTTCAATATTGAATTCCTGCAACAATAGGATCCATCTTATTAGTCTTGGTTTTGATTCTTGCTTGGCAAACAAATATTTAAGTGTTGTGTGATCTGTAAAAACAATCACTTTAGCACCAATAAGGTACGATCTAAACTTGTCAAATGAAAAAACTATTGCTAGCAACTCCTTTTCAGTAGTGGTATAATTTCTTTGAGTATCATTAAGGACTTTGCTCGCATAGTATATCACATGGACTAAGTTATCTTTCCTCTGTCCAAACACTGCCCCAACTGCAAAATCAGATGCGTCACACATCAATTCAAATGGTAAGTTCCAATCAGGTGGGGAAATGATAGGAGCAGAGGACAACCTCATTTTTAAATTTTCAAATGCTAACATGCATGTTTCATTGAAGATAAATGGTGTATCAGCTACAAGGAGATTGCTTAAGGGCTTGGCTATCTTTGAAAAATCTTTAATAAACCTTCTGTAAAAACCCGCATGCCCTAAAAAGCTCCTAATTGCCTTGACATCACTGGGCGGAGGCAGTTTTTCAATAAGTTCTACTTTAGCTCTGTCAACCTCAATGCCTTGGTTAGAAACTTTGTGACCAAGGACTATTCCTCCTGTCACCATAAAGTGACATTTCTCCCAATTCAAGACCAGATTGGTCTCTTGGCATCTTTTCAATACCAAGGCGAGGTGATGTAGGCAACTAGGGAAGGAATCTCCAAATACCGAGAAATCATCCATAAAAACTTCAATGAATTTCTCTATCATATCTGAAAAGATGGAAAGCATGCAGCGTTGGAAAGTCACAGGTGCATTACACAGCCCAAATGGCATGCGCCTGTAGGCAAACACTCTATATGGACAAGTAAATGAAGTTTTCTCTTGGTCTCTGGGATCAACCACTATTTGGTTATATCCTGAATAACCATCAAGAAAACAGTAATATGCGTGTCCTGCGAGTCTTTCCAACATCTGATCCATGAAAGGGAGGGGGAAATGATCCTTTCGTGTAGCCTCATTGAGTTTCCGATAGTCTATGCACATCCGCCATCCTGTAACGGTCCTTGTAGGAATTAGTTCGTTCCTCTCATTGGGAACTACAGTGATTCCTCCCTTTTTGGGCACGACATGCACGGGGCTGACCCAGGGGCTGTCCGAGATTGGGTAGATGACTCCTCCCTGCCATAGCTTCATAACCTCCTTCTGTACCACTTCCTTCATGATTGGGTTCAGCTTTCTCTGGGATTGAATGGATGGTTTGGCATCATCTTCCAACAGTATCTTATGCATGCATATGGCTGAACTGATTCCCTTCAAGTTAGCAAGGGTCCATCCAATGGTGTCCTTATGCTTCAACAATACTTGGAGTAGTGCATCCTCTTGATCTTGACTGAGGGATGAGTTTATGATTACCGGGTAGCTTTCATTCTTTCCTAAGTATGCATATTTGAGTGTGGGTGGCAGTGCTTTGAGCTCAAATTTGGGTGCCTCTATCTTTTCATCCTTTTCCTTTGGTGCATCTTGTATGCCAATCTCTGTTGTTGCAACCTCTTCACTTGATGTATACTCTTCCTCTATTAACCTTTCGGGCTCTTCTTCTTCAAAATTCTCCTACGCTTCCTCTTCAAGTGAGTCCAACCTCATACATTCCCCCAATTGTTCTGGTGGGTAATTCATCGCCTTGAACACATTGATTGTCATCTTTTCATTGTGTAATCGCAGGGTGAGATCTCCTTTTTGTACATCAATGACAGCTCCAGCAGTGGCCAAGAATGGCCTTCCCAGGATGATGGAAGCCTTGGCTTCCTCCTGCATGTCCAGCACTACAAAGTCTACTGGGAAGATAAAATCTCTGATTTTCACCAGCAAATCTTCTACGACGCCATGCAGGAACTTGAACGATCGGCCTACCAATTGTAGGGCCATCTTTGTTGGTTTAGCTTCCTCAATCTTCATCTTTCTCATCATAGCTACCGACATCAAATTGATGCTGGCTCCTAAGTCACAAAGAGCCTTTTCCACTGTGATTTCCCCTATAATACAAGGGATCTGAAAACTCCTGGGATCCTTCAATTTCTGGGGTAGTTTGTGCTGAATAATAGCACTACATTCTTCAGTTAATATCACAGTCTCGTTGTTCTTCCAGCTTCTCTTCTTAGTCATTAGCTCCTTTAAAAACTTGGCGTAGAGTGGCATTTGTTCTATTGCTTCAGCAAAGGGTATGTTGATTTGTAGTTTCTTGAAGATTTCCAAAAATCTCGAAAACTGGTTGTCATCCCTCTTCTTCTTTAATTGCTGAGGATATGGGACTCTTGGTACGTCTGGCTTCAGTACTCCTTCCCCTTTTTGTGAACTCAAAGTAGGAACTTGAGCTCCATCCTGCTCTTCTTCATCTTTATCTGAGTCCTTCTCTTGTGGTTTCTGGGGGGTTTCCTTCAATTCCTTCCCACTTCGAAGAGTGATAGCCTGACATTCCTCCCTTTGTGTTGAGTCAGTATTGCTGTGAAGGTTGTGGCTGGAAATTTGCATGAATAAGTAGCCAATTTGTGTCTCAAGTTTCTTGATGGCAGCATCCTGATTATGCATATTGGACATCACTTCTTCTCGGAACGCTTTACTGTCTTGAATCTCTTTGCCTATGCCTTCAAGTAAATTCTCAATCCTTGAGAGTCTGTCATCAAATGATGGTAGATTGGGATTAGAGGTGGAAGGATGAGGAGGGTTATTTTGGCCTTGGTAAAGGTTTTGAGAGAGTTGGTTATGTGGGTGCTGATATGGTCTAGATGTAAAATGTTGGTGGGCTGCATTGTTGTTGGGATTTGAACATCTTTGATCTAGGCCTTGGTCTTGTTGATTTCCCCACCCAAAGTTTGGGTGATTCCTCCATCCAGGGTTGTAGGTCTTGGAGTATGGATCATGGTTTTGCCTAGGTAAATTCCCAATGTAGTTGGCTTGCTCCTGACTACCTTCTGCTTCTTCATTCACTCCTTCTTGGGTTGTTGATGAAGTTGAGATTGCTGCTACTTGGTTCCTCTCCATCTTCTTGGTGAGGTCAGCCAGCTGCTGGGTAATGAGCTTGTTTTGGGTCAGCAGAGCATCTACATTGTTTAGCTCCATCACTCCTCTCGTGTTCCCTCTTTCGGAAGCATAGAAGTAGTCATTCTCTGCTACAGTTTCAATGACATCTATGGCCTCCTCAATGGTCTTCTTCTTGTTCAAAGATCCTCCGGATGAATGGTCTACGGTCTTCTTTGACTCATAAGAGAGCCCTTCATAGAAAATGTGCAGCTGCACCCATTCATTGAACATATCTGGTGGACACCTCCTTGTTAGGTCTTTAAACCTCTCCCATGCTTCATACAGAGTCTCACCATCTTGTTGCCTGAAAGTTTGGACCTCAGCTCTCAGCCTATTGATTTGTTGAGGAGGGTAGAATCTTGCTAAGAATTTGTTCACCACATCTTCCCAAGTTGTCAAGCTTTCCTTTGGGAAAGACTCCAGCCACTTGGCTGCCTTATCCTTGAGTGATAATGGAAATAAGAGCAGTCTATAGGCGTCAGGATGAACATCATTAGACTTCACTGTGTCACATATTCTTAGAAAGGTAGTTAGATGTTGATTGGGTCTTCTTGGACACCTCCTCCTCCGAACAGTTGTTCTGAACAAGGGTGATGAGCTGTGGTTTTAGTTCAAAATTGTTGGCATGGATGGTTGGCTTTTGAATGCTACTTCTACAGTTTCCTGGGTTTGGATTGATGTAAGAGCCTAAAACTCTTCTATCCTCCACAGCATGATTTGCTCGACCTCCTCCGCCATGGTTGTGAGCCTCTTCTTCATGATGGTTCTCCATATTTTCATCTATGTTTGGTTCAAAGTATTCCTCCTCTTCCTCATCACCAACTACTCTCTTTCCTCTTGCTTCCCTCCTTAATCTAAGGAAGGTCCTCTCAGGTTCAGAATCAAAGGAAGTTGAAGCCCCGCTTCTTCTCCCTATCATACAACCAACAAAGCGCAAGCAAGGAAAATAGATGCAGAAAGTATTTCTGTCAGAATGACTGTTAGTGTGAGTGATGCAATATATCAAACAGTTAGTGGGTTAGTGAAATGAATGGTAAATAACTAAAAACGAAAAAGTAGGGGGAAGGGAAGAAATTAACTAAAACTGAAAGTAAATTACTCAAACAGAAAATTAAATCAAACAAAAATAAAATGCTCAATCTAGTTACCCTCCAATTTAATCATTGTTGATGCACAATCATTCCCCGGCAACGGCGCCATAAACTTGATACGCGTGGAAACTTGTCTCATAACAAATTTCCTTCGGCAAGTGTACCGAATTTATCGTCAAGTAAAAACTCACAATAGAGTGAGGTCGAATCCCACAGGGATTGATTGATCAAGCAACTTTAATTAGAGGAATGTTCTAGTTGAGCGAATCAGAATTTGAGTTGAGAATTGTAGAAAATTAAATGGCGGGAAAGTAAATAACAGAAAAGTAAATGCTAGAAATAAAGAGCTGAATGTAGAGGACGGAAAGTAAGTTGCAAAATCTTAAATGGGAATGGGGTAATTGCTCATAAAAGTAAATGACAGAAATTAAAGAGAATGGGTAAGATCAGAAATGGGGAGTTCATTGGGCTCAGGAGATGTTGCATTCTCCGGATCAATTTCATTTTCATCTCTTCCTCAATCAATGCACTCATTGATCTCCTTGGCAATCTTAAGTGATCGAATTACAATTCCTTGTAATTCAATCTCTCAAATCTTGATCAATAGCCAATTCCTTGGTCAATTGCTCATGAGAAGAGATGAAGTATGGTCACTAATTATACCACATGCATTTCCCAAATCAAGTGTTGAGAGGATTATAGTCACATATCCATCCAAACCCAATTTGGTCTAGCATGAGAAAGCATTTCTAGCATGATCTCTTCATTCCTCTTTCAAGGTTCAGAAGAGATCCAAGTTTGAATAGCTTTTTTTTCAAGATAACTACCCAATTGGATGAAGATCGAAAGATTTCAAGTTAAATCAAGAGAAAAGATAGAAGAAGAATAATGAAAACTAGTATTGATCCATCAAATTACAACAGAGCTCCCTAACCCAATGAAAGGGGTTTAGTTGTCCATAGCTCTGGAAAATGAAAACAAAGATGGAGAATACATGATGAAACTAGAAGTGCAGAGAAAGTAAAATACAGAGAGTAGTTCTATGCCAAGAGGCTCCCTATAATTTACAACTCCCCAAAATAATTCAAAGCTACTCCTATATATACTACTCTTCTGATCTTCTAGTTGGCTCTTCAAGTCTTGGGTATGGGCCTTTGGATCGTGAGTTTGAAGCAGTTATCTTCTTCATTGGACTTGGCTTTACATGCAGAGAGAAAGTGTGAAGTGGGCAGAGACTTTAGCTCAGGACGTTAGTGGTGTTAACGTTCAGTGAAAATATCGGATCGAGAACGTTAGTGATAATCACCTTTTTCACTAACGTTCCTCACCCAAGTAAGAGCCACGTTAACCTCAACGTTAGTGGCACAAACGTTGCCACTAACGTTGCCTCTTTGTCCTTTGCACACGTTATTGGGACTTACCTTTCCCAATAACGTTGAGAAGCCTCCTCCTTCCCTACGTTAGAGTCCACGTTAACTTAGTTAACGTGGCTCCTTAACGTAGGCTTGCCAACCTTCGAGAACGTTAGTGACACTTACCTTTGTCACTAACGTTCTAATGTGCCCCTAGCTCCCACGTTAGAGTCCACGTTAACTAGGTTAACGTGGCCTTTAACGTGGCTGTGCTAGCCATCTCCAACGTTAGTGACAAAGGTGAATGTCACTAATGTTGGCTCATCATCTCTCCTCCTCACGTTAGCTTCCACGTTAACTAAGTTAACGTGGGAGTTAACGTGGCTCATTATGGCTTGTGTGGGCTCCTTCCAACGTTAGTGACAATGTTAGGTGTCACTAACGTTGGCAATCACCTTCCTTCTTCACGTTAGCTTCCACGTTAACTAAATTAACGTGGGAGTTAACGTGGCTTATTGTGACTTGGCCAACGTTAGTGACAATGTTTGCTGTCACTAACGTTGGCAATCACCTTCCTTCTTCACGTTAGCTTCCACGTTAACTAGGTTAACGTGGAAGTTAACGTGGCTTATTGTGACTTGGCCAACGTTAGTGACAAACTTGAATGTCACTAATGTTGGCTTCCCCTTTACTCCTTAATGTTAGAGGCCATGTTAACTAAGTTAACGTGGCTCTTAACGTGGCCACTTATGAGCTTGGTCCAACATTAGTGACAAAGGTAAGTGTCACTAACGTTGGCTCCATTTCCTTTCCTCCACGTTAGAGTTCACGTTAACTTAGTTAACGTGACTCTTAACGTGGGCAATGATGGCTTCGAGAGCGTTATTGGCGATTACTTTTCTCATTAACTTTGCAAGTTACTCCCATTCCACGTTAGGAGTTACGTTAATTAGATTAACGTGGCTGTTAACGTGGTTCTTCCTTGCTTCCTTTGTCCTGAAATCAAGCAATAGAGTGCATCAAAGTTCTAGTCCAAGTCATGGGAAGTACAACATCCAATTTGTCATTAAATTCATGCAAAATCCTCATGAAATCATGTAAAGTGCACAATGTATGCTTGAATCAAGATGTAAGTGAATATCTACCAAAAACTAGCTTATTTTCTAAGGAAATGCATGAAACTACCCTAAAAACAGTAAAGAAAAGGTCAGTGAAACTGGCCAAAATGCCCTGGCATCAGGAATTACCCCGATAACCCCATCCGGTTCATTTAGTAGAAGAAGTCAGAATCACGTCCACATCAGAATCAGCCTCGGGCCAGGCGGCTTCAGTAGAAGAAGTCGGAACCGCCTTGTACTTGTGGTCAGACACCGAAACCTCATCCTCGTCTGGAGCCGGAACGATCTTCCCATCGACTACCATATTGTCCATGCTGAATAAGGAGAGGTCGAGATCGGGAACCAAAACCCAGACCTGATCCTTCAAATTCTCATACATCGTAGTCATGCCATTCACCACATGACCCTGCAACTAAGCATAATCATCATAAGAGGATTGAAGCTTCTCCTTCACCTCCTGAAGCTCGTCATAAGTGCGGGTGTAACTCTCTTCAGTTTTCTTCTTCATATCCTCCAACAACTTAGACGCCGCCTCAGCCTTGGTAGCTCAGGCCTTTTCCTTCTCCAAGTCCAACTTCAGTACGGCTACCTCCTCCTCCAGCTTGGCCTTAAGGCCGTTCACCCTCTCAAACTCAGCCTTCGCATTCCCCAAGAAGGCACTGGTAGCATTGATAAGAGACTTCTTAAACTCTCTCACCAAGACAGCATTCAGGCTAGCCATCCGGACATAGTTAAGAGCCATGTACTGAAAATGGTTAAGGATGGACACGTCGTCAGTAGAAACAAAGGAATGAGGAACGATATGCTCCTCAGCCCAGGCCAGACTATCAAAATACTTAACGTTAATATCAGCCGTACCAGATGTCTTCTGCCTCTTAGGAGCAGACCCAGGGGAAGAAGAGGAAGAAGTAGCACCCGAGCTCGCCAAGGGCGAGTCGGGAAGAACCACGCAAATGTTAGGAGTAGGAGTCACCTTTCTCAGACCCTTAAGGACCTGAGTCAAGCTTCTTCGGAGGAAGCTGAAAAGAGCTCTCCCCAGTCGCTTTCCTTTGTAGATTCTAGGCAGCCACAGTCCTTTTTGTCTTACGCAGAAATTTCATAGAATCGAAACCCAAAGCCATCTCTGAAAACAAGAAAACACGAAAGTCATCAGAATGCACAACTAAAAAGAAGAAGTAAAAAGAGCAAGAGGTCGGGCGCTAACTAACTCGGACCGGAGAAGGCTGGGATCCCCTAAAAACTTCTTCGTGTCCAAGTGAGGAGCTTGACCCCAGTGCTCCTCCAACACACCCACAAAAGCCTGCTCCACCTCATCTAAACTCTCTAGGGTGTATTTAGCTATTGTCAGATTCTCTTGCCATGAAAGGAGAAAGGAAGGTTCACCATTCTCATCCAAAAAGAAAAGGTGGACCTCACCTACATCTCGGACATTAAAATAGTAGTTTTTGAAATCGTGAAAAGACTCGTCAAAAATAGCAAAGACCTTCCTCCCCTGACTGGCTCGAAAGGAGATCCAAGAAGCCTTTTTCTTGGTCGATCCAGGTTTGGTCAAAACAAACAAGTACAAAAATAAGCTGAGAGAAGGTCGGACACCCAACTCCCGACACAGAAGCTGAAAAATTTTCATGAAGGACCAAGAGTTGGGATGAAGCTGGGTAGGGGCAAGGTTGCATGTCCAGAGGATTTCAATCTTAAAGTCGGTAAAGGGAAGGGTGACACTAAACTTAGTAAAAAAGTACTCATATACATAGAAAAATGAGCGTTCGGCATGACTCAAAGGAGGAAAACAGACCCTTTCCTTGGGATCAGGGGCAACTAGTTCATAGTCCTTCTTATCCTCCCTATTCTCACACACTCTAAGGAACCTCCTAAATTTTTCACAATACTCCCGATCTGACACTGTCACACAGCACAAAACTACAGAATCCAGCCAATTGGCCATACTAGGGGGAACCTTTGTAGACATTTCAACAAGATTCTTACGTGACATATATGCTACACCTACAAAAAGCAAAAACAAAAAAACATCACTACAAACACCTTGGCCAAAGAGAAAGGAAATCGGAAAAATCCAGCAGCAACACTCAAACGAATTCCCACACTTCGTACAACTGTACCAGCAAGTGCACTGGATCCTCCAAGTAATACCTGAGCCAATCAGGGTCGATCCCACGAGGATTGTAGTTTGAAGCAAGCTATGGTTATCTTGTAGATCTGTCAGGCGAATAGAAAGGTAGATGGTTTGATTAATTGCATAAAAGAAAATAAGGAGATCTAAACTAGGTTGACCTGTTTATAATGATAAGAAGATGGTTAAGGCTTGGAGATGCTTTGTCCTTCTAGATTAACTCTAGTCTTACTGTCTTCTTCAATTGTGAATGATTTCTTCTATGGCAGGTTGTATATTATCAACGCCGTATAGTCGCGGTTGCCAATCTCCTCTAGATCTGAACCCCAGGGTTAGTGTGGATCCATTCTGATTGAGGGTGAAGCTCCTGCAGTCCATTCTCCTTAATGATCCTACTCAAAATGCCACAGACAAGGTCGAATCTTCCGGATCAAAGAATGATGCACCTTTGGGTTCTAGCCTCTACCACAGAGACCCTAATCTCCCCATACCTCGACTGAACTGGTGTCCTGAGAAGTCCCCAACAAAGCCGTGGATTAGCCGTCTAAGAGATGTATAATCAAGCTGGCTGTTCGATGCTTTCCAGCTATGTATTCACACGAACCTAAGAAGAACACAGGTGGTTGTCAGGCACGTAGTCTTAGTATGAAGAACGAAGATGATTGTCACAGGTCATCCCATTCATCAAGTTGAAGAACGAAGATACTTTTATTAATCCATAAAACTTAGCAAGGCTCCTCCTCTCAACCTAGGAGGTTTAGAAACTCATACTGATAGAAAACATAATGATACATAAAAATATGTCATAAAGTCCTCTAAGATTATGCAAAATATCCCTTAAATACTAAACTAATAACTAAGGATTACATAAGAAGGGTAAAATAGTCTTTTTACTGCTGAAATCTACTTCTGGGGACCACTTGGTGAGTGTTTGGGCTGAGATTTGATGAGATCCACGTGCTATGAGGCCTCTTGGGCATTGAACACTGGCTAGGGGGTTGTCTTTGGGTGTTTGGACGCTAGTCTCCTCCTTTGGGCGCTGGACGCCTGGACTAGAGCAGGAGGCTGGCGTTGGACGCCAGTTTTGGGCCTTTTATTCTGAAGCAAAGTATGGTCTATTATATATGGCTGGAAAGATATAAAAGTAAACTTTCCATAGTCATTGAGAATGCTCCATTTGGACTTCTTTAGCTCCCAAAAAGCTCTTCTGAGTGCAAGGAGGTCAGATCCAGACAACATCTGCAGTGCTTTCTCTGTCTCTGAATCAGACTTTTGCTCCAGCTCCTCAATTTTTGCCAGAAAATACCTGAAATTGCACAAAAACACACAAACTCATAGTAGAATCCAAAAATGTGAATTTTACACTAAAACCTACGAAAATATAATAAAACTTAAACAAAACATACTAAAAATTATATGAAAATGATGCCAAAAAGCGTATAAAATATCCGCTCATCCCAATAGGATAAAAGAAGAGTAGGGTAAAATAAATCTCAGAGTTTCCAATGAAGCTCAGTTTCAATTAGATGAGCGGGACTTAGTAGCTTTTTGCTTCTGAATTGTTTTGGCATCTCACTATCTATTGAAACTCAGAAATGTTAGTCTCTTTAGGAACTTAGAATCCAGATAATATTATTGACTCTCCTAGTTCAGTTCTTTTTTATTCTTGAACACAACTTTCAAAGTCTTGGCCGTGACCTTAAGCACTTTGTTTTTCAGTATTACCACCGGATACATAAATTCCACAAACACTTTTAACTGGGTGAATCCTTTCAGATTGTGATTTAGCTTTGTTAGAATCCCCAGATAGAGGTGTCCGGAGTTCTTAAGCACACTCTTAGGATCTTTAGATCCTTTTACCCTTGCTTTTTGGTTTAAAGGGTTATTGGCTTTTTGCTCTTGCCCTTTGGTTTAAAGAGCTTATTGGCTTTTTCTACTTTTTATTTTTTTATTTTATTTTATTTTTTTGCCGTTTTATTATTTTTTTTTTCAAATGCATATAATTTTTTTCTTTTGCAACATGCTTTTTCTTTTTCTTTTTGCTACTTTTTCTTATTCAAGAATCAATTTTTGGATTTTTCAGATTACCAATAATACTTTTCCTTTTTCATCATTCTTTCAAGAGCCGACATTCTAAAATTCAAACTTTAAATATGCACTGTTTATTCATACATTCAGAAAACGAAAGCAATTCCACAACATCAAGATAATTGAACTATTCTTATTTTAAACTTGAAATTCATGTATCTCTCAATTCTTTTCCATTAAAATTTTTTTTTAAGCAAGGTGAGAGATATATGGAACATTTTATAGCTTAAAGACATAGATAGAAATGATCATGCAATAAGAACAAGAGAACAGACAATACAACATAACAAAAAATAGAAAAAATAACATTAGAAAAGGAGATTAAGAGAACGAATCCACCTTTAATGGTGGTGGCTAGTGCTCCTCCTTGAAGATCCAATGTAGTGCTTGATCTCTTCAATGTCACTCCTTTGTCTTTGTTGTTCTTCCCTCATAGCCCTTGGTCTTCTCTAATTTCATTGAGGATGGTGGAATGCTCTTGATGCTCCATCCTCCACTGATTCATGTTAGAGCTCAATTCTCCCACAGAAGTATGCCATTGATCCCAATAGCTTTGAGGAGGAAAATACATCCCTTGAGGCATCTCAGGAGTCTCATGATGAGGCGGCTGCATAAGTTCATGTGCATGCTCTCTAGTTTGCTCCATCCTCTTCTTAGTGATGGGCTTGTCCTCCTCAATGGAGATATCTCCCTCTATGACAATTCTAGCTGAATTGCATAGATAACAGATGAGGTGTGGGAATGCCAACCTTGCTTTGGTGGAAGGCTTCTCAGCTATCTTATACAATTTTTGAGGAATCACCTCATGTACTTCCACCTCACTTCTAATCATGATGCAGTGGATCATGATGGCACTTTGAATTGTCACTTCTGACCGATTGCTAGTGGGGATGATAGAGCGTTTGATGAATTCCAACCATCCTCTAGCTCTGGGCTTGAGGTCAAGCCTTCTTAGTTGAATAGGCTTGCCTGGGAATCCCTTTTCCACTATGCTCCTTCCACACAGAGGTCTGAGAGTACTTGATCCAGTCTCTGATCAAAGTTGACTCTCCTAGTGTAAGAATGTGGGTCTCCTTGCATCAAAGGCAAGTTGAACGCCAACCTCACACTTTCTGGGCTAAAATCTAAGATTCTGCCTCGGACCATGGTGCTCTAATTCTTAGGATTTGTGTTCACACTGATGTCATGGCTTTTCGTGACCCATGCATTAGCATAGAACTCTTGCACCATTAAGATCCCAACCTCTTGGATAGGAATGGTTAGGACTTCTCAACCTCTTCTCTGGATCACTCTTCAAATTTTCGGGTACTCATTCTACTTGAGCCTGAAAGGGATCACCTTCTTCTTTGCCATTACTTCATAGAAGTGGCATTGGTGGGCTTTGGTGATGAATCTCTCCATCTCACAAGATTCAGTGGTGGCGGTTACTGCCTTTTCTTTCCTCTTTCTAGATGATTCTCCAACCTTGGGTGCATAAGTGGCAATGGAAAGCAAAAAGCAACGCTTTTTCCACACCAAACTTAAAAGCTTTGCTCGTCCCCAAGCAAAAATAAAGAAAAGAGAAGAATGGAGTAGAAGAAGAAGAAAATAGAAGGAGATGGAGGGAGAAGGTAATTCGACCAAGGGGGATTTTGATGTGTATGAGAGGTGTGTGTATAAAGGGTTATAATGAGGGGTATTTATAGGAGTGGACTAGGGTAGGTTCGGTCATGAATGGGCTAAATGGAGGGGAAATTTGATTTCAAAGTGGGTGGAGGTTGCTGGGAGTTATGATAGATTTAGGAAAGTGATATAGATGTGATTGGGCTAGGGTTTTGATGAGCGGATAATTTATACGCTTTTTGGCATTGTTTTTAGGTAGTTTTTAGTATAATTTAGTTAGTTTTTACTATGTTTTTATTAGTTTTTATGCAAAATTCACATTTCTGGACTTTACTATGAGTTTTTGTGTTTTTCTGTGATTTCAGGTATTTTCTGGCTGAAATTGAGGGATGTGAGCAAAAATCTTATTCAGAGGCTGAAAAAAGACTACAGATGTTGTTGGATTCTGACCTCCCTGCACTCGAAGTGGATTTTTTGGAGCTATAGAAATCCAATTGGTGCGCTCTTAATTGCGATGGAAAGTAGACATCCAGGGCTTTCTAGAAGTATATAATAGTCTATACTTTGCCCAAGTTTTGACGATGCAAACTGGCATTCAAACGCCAACTTCCTGCCCTATTTTGAAGTTAAACGCCAGAAACAGTTTACAAACCAGAGTTAAACGCCACAAACAGGCTGCAACCCGGCGTTTAACTCCAAGAGAAGTCTCTACACATGTAAAGCTCAATGCTCAGCCTAAGCAGACACCGAGTGGGCCCCGAAAGTGGATTTCTGCATCATTTACTCATTTCTGTAAATCCTAGTTACTAGTTTAGTATAAAAACTAGTTTTAGTGATTTATTTCACATCTTTTGATCAATTTTGAGACTATCTTTGTATTACTTTTGATCTCTTGATCACGTTTAGGGGGCTGGCCATTTGGCCATGCCTGGACCTTCATCACCTATGTATTTTCAACGCTGGAGTTTCTACACCCCATAGATTAAGGTGTGGAGTTCTGCTGTTCTTCATGAATTAATGCAAAGTACTATTGTTTTACTATTGTTTTTCAACTAAAGCTTATTCTTATTCTAAGATATTCACTCGCACTTCAACCTGTTGAATGTGATGATCCGTAACACTCATCATCATTCTCACCTATGAACGCGTGCCTGACAACCACTTCCGTTCTATCTGTAATAGCTTGAGTGTGTATCTCTTAGCCTCCTAGTTCACGATCAGAGTCTTCGTGGTATAGGCTAGAATTATTGGCGGTCATTTCTGAGATCTGGAAAGTCTAAACCTTGTCTGTGGTATTCCGAGTAGGATCTGGGAAGGGATGACTATGACGAGCTTCAAACTCGCGAGTGTTGGGCATAGTGATAGACGTAAAAGGATCAATGGATCCTATTCCAACATGATCGAGAACCGACAGATGATTAGCCCTGTGGTGACAGTGCAGATGGACCATTTTCACTAAGAGGACGGACGGTAGCCATTGACAACGGTGATCCCCAACATACAGCTTGCCATCGAAAGGAGTATGAATGATTGAATGAAGGCAGTAGGAAAGCAGAGATTCAGAAGGAGCAAAGCATCTCCATACGCTTATCTGAAATTCTCATCAATGAATTACATAAGTGCTTCTGTCTTATTTTATATTTTATTTATCTTTTAATTATCAAAACCTCATAACCATTTGAATCTGCCTAACTGAGATTTACAAGACGACCATAGCTTGCTTCAAGCCGACAATCTCCGTGGGATCGACCCTTACTCACGTAAGGTTTATTACTTGGACGACCCAGTGCACTTGCTGGTTAGTTGTGCGAAGTTGTGAAGAAGAAGTAAGATTATGAACGTGCGTACCAAGTTTTTGGCGCCGTTGAGATCACAATTTCGTGCACCAAGTTTTTGGCATCGTTGCCGGGGATTGTTCGAGTTTGGACAACTGACGGTTCATCTTGTTGCTCAGATTAGGTAATTTTATTTTAATTTTAAGCTTTTTGTTTTCTATTATTTTTATTTTTATTTTCGAAAAAATTTTTCAAAATAAAGTAAAATAAATTATTCTATGACTTCAGAATATTTAAGAATGGATTCTAGAGTTTCATAATGATTTGTTGAAGTCTGGCTGGCTGTTAAGCCATGTCTAATCTTTTGGACCGAGGTTTCAACTATCCTTAGAAGAGCTTCTTTGTCTTTCTCAGCAAATTAGCTGTTGTATGTAATGATCTGCTAAAGCTTGGCTGGCCGTTGGCCATGTCTAGTCTTTTGGACCAGAGCTTTCACTGAAAGCTTGGCTGGCTAGTAAGCCATGTCTAATTCCTGGACCGGAGTTTTAGACTAACATTGCATGATTCCTGGAATTCTTATTAAAAATTTTGAAATCCTTATTTTTCTTTTTCCAAATAAATTTTGAAAAATACAAAAAAAATATTTAATAAAATCATAAAATCAAAAATAATTTGATGTTTCTTGTTTAAGTCTTGTGTCAAATTTTAAGTTTGGTGTTAATTGCATATTTCTAATTTTCATTAAAATTTTCGAAAACTCATGCATGTGTTCTTCATAATCTTCAAGTTGTTCTTGATGATTTTCCTTATTTGATCTTTGCATTTTCTTATTTTGTGTCTTTTCTTGTTTTTCATATGCATTTTCAATTTGTTAGTGTCTAAACATTAAAAATTTTTAAGTTTGGTGTCTTGCATGTCTTTCTTTTCTTAAAAATTTCAAAAATAAGTTCTTGGTGCTCATCTTGACATTCAAAGTGTTCTTGCATATTTTTCTTGTTTTGATTCATAATTTTCATATTTTGAGTCATTTTGTTGTTTTTCTCTTTCTTCATTGAAAAATCAAAAATCAACAAAATATCTTTCCTTATTTTTCTCGTAAATTTAAAAATCATATCTTTTCAAATCTTTTTCAAAAATCAAATCTTTTTCATTTATTTTTACATATTTTTCGAAATTCCTTTTTTATTTATTATTGATTTTCAAAATCTTTTCCTTATTCTTACTTCATATTTTCGAAAATCTCACTAACATTTAATGTTTTAATTCAAAAATTTTCAAGTTGTTACTTGCCTATTAAGAAAATTTTCAATTTTAAATTTCAAAATCATATCTTTTAGTTTCTTATTAGTCAAGTAATCAAATTTAATTTCAAAAATCAAATCTTTTTAATTTCCTTTTCAAATCTTTTTCAAAATAAAATTTCAATCATATATTTTTCAAAATCAATTTCAAAATCTTTTCTAATTTCTTATCTTTTCAAAATTGATTTTCAAATCTTTTTCAATTAACCACCTAGCATTTTGTTTGATTTTAAAAATTTACTATTTCAATCATATATTTTTCAAAACCACCTAACTACTTTTCTCTCTCCAATTTTTGAAAATCACTAACCATTTTTTTCAAAAATCTTTTTAATTATTTAATTTATTTAGCTTTCAAATTTTATTTTATTTATCTTCTTAATTTTCGAATACTAACCAATAATTAAAATAAAAACAAAAATATTTTCCTTTTATTTTAATTTAAACTTCGAAATTCTCTCTCTCATCTCTTTCTATTTATTTATTTATCTACTAACACTCCTCTTCCACTCAAAATTCGAACCCCCTCTTCTTTACTGTGTTCGAATTTTTTTCTCCTTCTTCTATTCTTCTCTTCTTCTACTCACATAAAGGAATCTCTATACTGTGACATAGAGGATTCCTATTCTTTTCTGTTCTCTTCTTTTTCATATGAGCAGGAACAGGGACAAAGACATTCTTATTAAAGCTGATCCTGAACCTGAAAGGACTCTTAAGAGGAAACTAAGAGAAGCTAAAGCACAACCCTCTGGAGAGGACCTGACAGAAATTTTTGAAAAAGAAGGAGACCTGGCCGAACCAAATAACAACAATTCCAACAATACAAGGAAGATGCTAGGTGACTTCATTGCACCTTCTTCTGACTTCTGTGGAAGAAGCATCTCAATTCCTACCATTGGAGCAAAAAACTTTGAGCTTAAGCCTCAATTAGTTTCTCTGATGCAGAAGAATTGCAAGTTTCATGGACTTCCATTGAAAGATCCTCATCAGTTCTTAGCTGAATTCTTGCAAATTTGTGAAACTGTCAAGACCAATGGAGTTCATCCCAAGGTCTACAGGTTTATCCTCTTCCCTTTTGCTGTAAGAGACAGAGCTAGAACATGGTTGGATTCACAACCTACGGAAAGCCTGAACTCTTGGGAAAAGCTGGTCAGTGCTTTCCTGGCCAAATTCTTTCCACCTCAAAAGATGAGCAAGCTTAGAGTGGAAATCCAAACCTTCAGACAGAAGGAAGGTGAGTCCTTCTATGAAGCTTGGGAAAGATATAAGCAATTGATCAAAAGGTGTCCTACTGACATGCTTCTATAATGGTGCATCATATGCATATTCTATGATGGTCTATCTGAGTTGTCAAAAATGTCATTGGACCATTCTGCAGGAGGATCTCTTCATCTGAAAACCCCTGCAGAAGCTTTGGAACTCATTAAAATGGTTGCAAATAACCAGTTCATGTACACCTCTGAGAGGAGTCCTGTGAACAATAGGATGCCTCAGAAGAAGGGAGTTCTTGAAATTGATACTCTGAATGCCATATTGGCTCAGAACAAAATATTGACTCAGCAAGTCAATATGATTTCTCAGAGTCTGAATGTATTGTAAGCTACATCCAACAGTACTAAAGAAGCATCTTCTGAAGAAGAAGCTTATGATCCTGAGAACCCAGCAATAGAAGAGGTGAATTACATGGGAGAACCCTATGGAAACACCTATAATCCTTCATGGAGAAATCATCTAAATTTCTCATGGAAAGACCAACAGAGGCTTCAACAAGGCTTCAATAATAATGGTGGAAGAAATAGGTTTAGCAATAGCAAGCCTTTTTCATCATCTTCTCAGCAACAGACAGAGAACTCTGAATAGAGCTATTCTGGCCTGGCAACCATAGTCTCTGATCTATCCAAGACCACACTAAGTTTTATGAATGAAACAAGGTCCTCCATTAGAAATTTGGAGGCACAGGTGGGTCAGCTGAGTGAGAAGATTACTGAAACTCCTCCCGGTACTCTCCCAAGCAATACAGACGAAAATACCAAGAGAGAGTGCAAGGCCATAACCATGACCAACATGGCCGAACCTGGAGAGAGTGAGGAGGACGTGAGTCCCAGTGAGAAAAGCCTCATGGGACGTCCTTTGGACAGAAAGGAGTTTTCCTTTGAGGAACCAAAGGAATCTGAGGCTCATACAGAGACCATAGAGATTTCATTAAACTTTCTTCTTCCATTCATGAGCTCTGATGAATATTCTTCCTCTGAAGAGGATGAAGACATCACTAAAGAGCAAGTTGCTAAGTATCTAGGAGCAATCATGAAGCTGAATGCCAAGTTATTTAGTACTGAGACTTGGGAGGATGAACCCCCCTTGTTCACCAATGAACTGAGTGCCTTAATGAGGCAGACATTACCTCATAAGAAATCGGATCTCGAAAAATTCTTCATACCTTGTACCATAGGCACCATGACCTTTGAGAAGGCCTTGTGTGACCTGGGGTTAGGGATAAACCTCATGCCCCTCTCTGTAATGGAGAAACTGGGAAGCTTGGAGGTACAAGCTGCAAGAATCTCACTAGAGATGGCAGACAAATCCATGAGACAGGCTTATGGACTAGTAGAGGACGTGCTAGTGAAGGCTGAAAGCCTTTACATCCCTGCTGATTTCTTAATCCTAGACACTGGGAAGGATGAGGATGAATCCATCATCCTTGGCAGAGCCTTCCTAGCCACAGCAAAAGCTGTGATTGATGTTGACAGAGGAGAGTTGGTCCTTCAGTTAAATGAGGACTACCTTTTATTTAAGACTCAAGGTTCTCCTTTTGTAACCATGGATAGGTGATGCTAGGGCATTTTGGCCAGTTTCACTGACCTTTTCTTTACTGTTTTAGGGTAGTTTCATGCATTTTCTTAGGAAATAAGCAAGTTTTGGGTAGAATTTCACTTACATCTTGATTTAAGCATACATTGAGCACTTTACATGATTTCATGAGAATTTTGCATGAATTAGATGACAAATTGGATGATGCATGTCTCATGATGTGGATTAGAACTTTGATGCACTTTATTGCTTGATTTCATGAATCTATCTTTTCTCTTGATTTTACTAGAAAGCTTTCAATCTTCATCCAATTGGGTAGTTATCTTGGAAAAGAAGCTATTCATACTTGGATCTCTTCTGAACCTTGGAAGAGGAATGAAGAGATCATGCTAGAAATGCTTTCTCATGTTGGACCAAATTGGGTTTGGTTGGGTTTGGTGACTATAATCCTACCAATACTTGATTTGGGAATGCATGTGGTATAATCAGTGACCATACTTCATCTCTTCTCATGAGCAATTGACCAAGGAATTGGCTATTGATCAAGATTTGAGAGATTGAATTACCAAGGAATTGGAATTCGATCACTTAAGATTGCCAAGGAGATCAATGAATGCATTGATTGAGGAAGAAATAAAAATGAACTTGATCCGGAGAATGCAACATCTCCTAAGCCCAATGAATCCCCATTTCTGATCTTACCCATTCTCTTTAATTTCTGCAATTTACTTTCATGAGCATCTTCCCCATTCCCATTTACAATTCTGCAATTTACTTTCTGTCATTTACTTTTAGCTCTTTACTTCCAGTATTTACATTTTCTGCTATTTACTTTCCCCCCGTTTAATTTCCTGCAACTCTCAAACCAAATTTTGCTTCGCTCAACTAGAACATTCCTCTAATTAAAGTTGCTTGACCAATCAATCCCTGTGGGATTCGACCTCACTCTATTGTGAGTTTTTACTTGACGACAATTCGGTATACTTGCCGAAGGAAAATTGTTGAGAGACAAGTTTCCGTGCTATCAAGTTTATGGCGCCGTTGCCGGGGATTGATTTTGTATCAACAATGACTAAATTGGAGGATAACTAGATTGAGCATTTTTCTTTTGTTTGATTTAAATTTCTGTTTGAGTTGATTACTTTCAGTTTTAGTTATTTTCCTCCCTTCCCCCCTACTCCTTTTTCTTAGTTATTTACCAGTCAGTTCACTAACCCACTAACTGTTTGATATATTACATCACTCACACTAATAGCAATTTTAACAAGAGTACTTTCTGCATCTATTTCCTTGCTTGTGCCTTGTTGGTTGTATGACAGGGAGAAGAAGCAGGGCTTCAACTTCTTTTGATTCTGAACCTGAGAGGACCTTCCCTAGAATAAGGAGGGAAGCAAGAGGAAAGAGAGTAGTTGGTGCTGAGGAAGAGGAGGAGTACTTTGAACCAAACATGGATGAAAACATGGAGAACCATCATGAAGAAGAGGCTCACAACCATGGTAGAGAAGGTCCAGCGCATCAGGCTGAACAAGAAAGAAGAGTTATGGGTTCTTACATCAACCCAAACCCAGGAAACTATGGAAGCAGCATCCAAAGACCAACCATACATGCCAACAACTTTGAACTAAAGCCACAGCTCATCACCCTTGTTTAGAACAATTGTTCATTCGGAGGAAGTGTCCAAGAAGACCCAAATCAACATCTAACCACCTTCCTGAGGATATGTGATACTGTGAAGTCTAATGGTGTTCATCCTGACACCTATAGACTACTTCTGTTCCCTTTCTCACTTAAGGACAAGGCATCTAAATGGCTGGAATCCTTCCCAAAGGAGAGTTTAGCAACCTGGGAAGATGTGGTGAACAAATTCTTGGTAAGATTCTATCCTTCTCAATGGATCAACAGGCTGAGAGCTGAGGTGCAAACATTCAGGCAGCAGGATGGTGAGACTCTATATGAAGCATGGAAGAGGTTTAAGGACCTGACAAGAAGGTGTCCACCAGATATGTTCAATGAATGGGTGCAACTACACATTTTCTATGAAGGCCTCTCTTATGAATCAAAGAAGGCAGTAGACCATTCATCCGGAGGATCTCTGAACAAGAAGAAGACCATTGAAGAAGCCATAGATGTCATTGAGACTGTAGCGGAGAATGACTACTTCTATGCTTCTGAAAGAAGCAACACTAGAGGAGTGATAGAGCTAAACAATGTGGATGCACTGCTGGCCCAAAACAAGCTTATTACCAAGTAGCTGGCTGACCTCACCAAGAAGATGGAGAGGAACCAAGTGGCAGCAATCACCACCTCATCAGCAACCCAAGAGGGAGTGAATGCTGAGGCAGAGGAGGAGCAAGAACAAGCCAACTACATTGGAAACACACCCAGGCAGACCCATGATCCTTACTCCAAAACGTACAACCCTGGTTGGAGGAATCACCCAAACTTTGGGTGGGAAAATCAACAAGATCAAAGCTAAAATCAGAGACGTCACAACCCCAACAACCATGCAGCTCACCAATATTCCACACAGAGATCATATCAGCACCACCCTAACAACACCTCTTCACATCCATACCAAAACCAAAATGACCCAACTCACCCATCCACTCTCAACTCCCCATCATCTGAAGAAAGACTCTCCAAAATTGAGACTCTGCTTGAAGGCATATGCAAAGAGATTCAAGATAATAAGGTATTCAAAGAGGAGGTGCGAGCTAGTATCAAGAACCAGGGGGACACCATCAAGAGGCTGGAATTTCAAGTGGGATACTTATCTGAAAAGATTTCCAAACCTACTGATAGCTTCCCAAGTGACACAGAAAAAAATCCGAGAGGTGAAGCAAAGAAAGTCAGATGGGAAGACTGCAAGATGGTTACTATAAGTAATAAGGAGACTGAGGAAAAGCAAAACAAGCCATTAGAACAACTTGGAGAGACATCAGCTGCGGAACAGGAAAAGGATCACCAAGAACCCAAAATTTCACAAAAAAAGCTGACACAGAAGGAGCTGCTGAAACTCTATGCACCGTTTCCCCAATTACTCAATGGTGCTGTAGAGAAGAGAATATACTCAAGGTTTCTTGACCTGTTTGCATCCCTCCATGTAAACATACCATTCATCAAGGCCCTCCAATAAATGCCCTCATATATTAAGTATATGAAGGAGCTGCTGACCAGGAAAAGCTCACTCAAGGGAGGACAAACAATAGTGATGAATAAGGAGTGCAATGCTCTCATTCAACCAGAGTTGCCTAAGAAAAGGAAGGACCCAGGGAGTTTTCACATCCCTTGTGCCATAGGAGAAACAATGTTTGATAAAGCACTCTGCGATTTGGGAGCAAGCATCAACTTAATGCCTTTATCCCTTATGAAAAAAAGGCTGCAGATCAATGAGATAATACCCACAGATGTAGTTATCAGGCTGGCTGACAAAACTCAAAAACAAGCAGTAGGAGTGGTTGAAAATGTGCTGGTGAAGGTGGGAAAATACTTTCTTCCCACAGACTTTGTCATCTTGGACATGGAAGAAAGTCACACTTACCCAATCATATTGGGAAGATCGTTCTTAGCTACAGCCAGAGCACTCATAGATGTGGAGCGAGGGGGGCTAATTTTGAGGATCCATGATGAACAACTCAGCTTCAATGTCTTCAAACTCTCACAAGAAATAGATCATAATGAGATACTGAGGGAGGAGGCAAGCACTGAAGCACAACCAACACCTCTGGGAAACCACCTGGTTGAAGAACAAGGCAATCAGCAGCTGTCACAACTCAAGGAAAATAAGGAGGAACCTAAACCACCAAAGTCATATGAGACCAGCAACAAAATTCTCTTAGAAGAGGAGGTCACAAAGAGCAAGGCAACATCAAAAGGGACAAAGAAGAAGGCACCAAGGAGGTGGAGGAACAAGAAGATCCCTTCAGAGGACTTCTCTCCAGGGGATAAAGTAATCTCAGCTTACTTCCCAGCTATTCCCCCCGATCTCCCTACCATCCCATCTCAGCTACCTATGGTCTTTACCATCAACAGAGTTCTCTCTCTAGAACATGTAGAGATCCTTGATGAAGCCAATGGATATAGGTCTACTGCAAGAGGGGAAGATCTGAAGCATTACCAACCGCCATGACAAAGTCAAAACGTCAAGCTAGTGACGCTAAAGAAGCGCTTCATGGGAGGCAACCCATGTTTTACATGCTTTTAAAAGTAGTTAATAATGCAAGGTTCAGGGATTTCAAATCAACTTGACATGGACTTGAATGAATCCTTGTGTGCAACATAAAGTGAAGAACAAGTTTGGTGTTCAAGGCACACTAAGAGAACATCAACGTAACCCATATCATGTCACTCTTAGGGGCCTTGAACAAATCTTTTACACCACACGACACCAAACTAAGTTTGGTGTTGCCAATGTTGTACACCTGGATGTTGAGTTAGTCAGTTGGTTTGCTCTATTGAATGGCACTTAGTTAAAACAAAAACTTTAAAAAGTAGTTATTCTCTTAATTTTGCCGCCACTTTCCACACATATTTTTTTTAATCACAATTCTTTTATTTTGTAGAACAAGAAGAAAGGAAGGTGAAACAGCAGAAGGAAACATTAAAGAAGAAGATGGAAGATGCTGGCTTCTGGAAGAAGTTGATTGGAAAAAGCATAGGAGGTGTGAGCTCAAGCGTAACAAGTAGACACAACGAGGACGAGCCAGAGGAAGAGCATGGGCAATCCCATGAGTAAAAGGTGGTGGAGTTCCCTATCTGTTCCATCTTTTTCAAGCTTTAAATAAGGAAAATCATGTATGAAATAGAATACATTCCATGGTAGTTTAGAAATTTTCAATTCTATCTTTAAGTCTTTCATTGCCTAGGTCTATGATTACTAGTCAAGTTGCCTGTTTTCAATTCCATCCTGCTTATTGTGTTGTTTGTCTCCTTTTGAATCAAATAAAAAGAGAATGTGTGTTATCAAAGACCAGAGTGGAGTTCATATTGTGGAGTAAGTTCCTTAGTGTGTGATGTGGTCATAATTTAGCTAAGTTGGTTCACCAACAAGGGTGGGAAGACAACTATCTGTCTTGAATCATATGCTTGAAACACACCCCATGAGACTAGCTAAATAATAAGATCCTAATAAAAAAAAGGGAAAAAGAACAATAAGAGTTGAAAAAGAAAGAAAAGTTAATAAAGAATAAGGCTAGGCACCAAGGGTTTGAAACTTGAGAGATGTGTCTGTGGTGCTCCTATACCAAGGATCTGCTTGGATGAATAAGTTCGTAGGAGTGCTTCATCACTTGGTAACTTGGGTTAACTAACCCGGGATTATCAGCTGAAAGTCCACTATCAAGAGCAACCTTGCTATAGAAAATTTAGTAACCCAAAGAGGTGCTGGACACCAAGGTCTCAAGAAAGAAAATAAATAAACCATATGCTTGTGGTGTGTATGTATGGGGGAAAGAGACTTGAGGGAGTAAGTCCTTAGGGGTGTCTTAACAACTAGCACCTTGAACCAACTGGTTCGGGAGTGCTAGCTGAAAGCTTATCTTAAAGAGTCGTCCCCTCACAGAGCACTTAGCCTAAGAACAAAAATAAGCCCAGAAAACAATAAAAGGATCAATGAATAAGAGTCTCATAGGGTGCAATTAAGTGAGTATTTCAGGACATGATAAAGGTCTGAAAGCCAGTGAAGGAATGAACCTAAGTTGCTATGCATGAAACCACCATAAAACCAAGGACATGACTTCCACAACAATGACTCATTTCTCTTGGCATTTCATTCATCACTCTCTTGTTCCAGTACTTGCTTAGGGACAAGCAAGCTTTAAGTTTGGTGTTGTGATACCAGGGCATTTTGGCCAGTTTCACTGACCTTTTCTTTACTGTTTTAGGGTAGTTTCATGCATTTTCTTAGAAAATAAGCAAGTTTTGGGTAGAATTTCACTTACATCTTGATTTAAGCATACATTGAGCACTTTACATGATTTCATGAGAATTTTGCATGAATTAGATGACAAATTGGATGATGCATGTCTCATGATGTGGATTAGAACTTTGATGCACTTTATTGCTTGATTTCAGGACAAAAGAAGCAAGAAAGAGCCACGTTAGCAGCCACGTTAGTCTAACTAACGTGACCACCAACGTGGAATAGGAGCTAGTTTGCAACGTTAATGAGAAAAGTAATCGCGAATAACGTCCTCGAAAGCCATCATAGCCCACATCAAAAGTCACGTTAACTAAGTTAACGTGAACTCTAACGTGGAAGAAAGAAATAAGGCCAACGCTAGTGACACTCACCTTTGTCACTAACGTTGGACCAAGCTCATAAGTGGCAACGTTAAGAGCCAACTCTAACGTTGGGAAGCAAAAGAGAAGCCAACGTTAGTGACACTCACCTTTGTCACTAACGTTGGCCAAGCTACAATGAGCCACGTTAGTTGCCACGTTAACTTAGTTAACGTGGAAGCCAATGTGGAGAAAGCAAGTGATCGCCAACGTTAGTGACACTTACCTTTGTCACTAACGTTGGGATGTACCACCACAAGTCACTATGAGCAACGTTAGCTCCCACGTTAACTTAGTTAACGTGGAAGCTAACATGGATAAAGGAGATGATAAGCCAATGTTAGTGACACTCACCTTTGTCACTAACGTTGGAGATGGCTATCATTACCACGTTAGAAGCCACGTTAACTTAGTTAACGTGGACTCTAACGTGGGAAGTAGGGGAACCTTGGAACGTTAGTGACAAAGGTAAGTGTCACTAACGTTCTCGAAGAATTCGCAAGCCTACGTTAAGAGCCACGTTAACTAAGTTAACGTGAACTCTAATATAGGGAGGGAGGACTCCCAACGTTATTGGAAAAGGTGAGTCCCAATAACGTGTGTGAAGGACCAAGAGGCAACGTTAGTGGTCACGTTGGTGCCACTAACGTTGAAGTTAATGTGGATCATCCCTGGGAGAGGAATGTTAGTGAAAAAGGTGATTCTCACTAACGTTCTCGAACCCACACTCTCACTTAACGTTAACGCCACTAACGTCGAGAGCTAAAGACCCTTCCTACTTCACACTTTCTCTCTGCATGTAAAGCTAAGCCCACTGCAGAAGATAACTGCTTCAAACTCAAGATCCAAAGGCCCATATCTAAGACTTGAAGAATCAACTAGAAGATCAGAAGAGTAGTATATATAGGGGTAGTTTTGAATCAGGAAAGTAGAGCCTTTTGGGGGATTGGAAATTGAGAACTACTCTCTATATAATTTACTTTGCACTTCTAGTTCTAGTTTTCATGATGTATTCTCCATCTTTGTTTTCCATTTCAAGAGCTATGAACAACTAAACCCCTTTCATTGGGTTAGGGAGCTCTGTTGTAATTTGATGGATCAATACTAATTTTCATTACTCTTCTTCTATCTTTTCTCTTGATTTTACTAGAAAGCTTTCAATCTTCATCCAATTGGGTAGTTATCTTGGAAAAGAAGCTATTCATACTTGGATCTCTTCTGAACCTTGGAAGAGGAATGAAGAGATCATGCTAGAAATGCTTTCTCATGTTGGACCAAATTGGATTTGGTTGGCTATGGTGACTATAATCCTACCAACACTTGATTTGGGAATGCATGTGGTATAATCAGTGACCATGCTTCATCTCTTCTCATGAGCAATTGACCAAGGAATTGGCTATTGATCAAGATTTGAGAGATTGATTTACCAAGGAATTGGAATTTGATCATTTAAGATTGCCAAGGAGATCAATGAATGCATTGATTGAGGAAGAGATGAAAATGAACTTGATCCGGAGAATGCAACATCTCCTAAGCCCAATGAATCCCCATTTCTGATGTTACCCATTCTCTTTAATTTCTGCAATTTACTTTCATGAGCATCTTCCCCATTCCCATTTACAATTCTACAATTTACTTTCCGTCATTTACTTTCAGCTCTTTACTTCCAGCATTTACATTTTCTGCTATTTACTTTCCCGCCATTTAATTTCCTGCAACTCTCAAACCAAATTCTGCTTCGCTCAAGTAGAACGTTCCTCTAATTAAAGTTGCTTGACCAATCAATCCCTGTGGGATTCGACCTCACTCTATTGTGAGTTTTTACTTGACGACAATTCGGTATACTTGCCGAAGGAAAATTGTTGAGAGACAAGTTTCCGTGCTATCAAGAGGAAGCATGAAAAGCTTCTCTCAATACAGAGTCAAACAAAACCCCCAAATTCAAACTCTAAGTTTGGTGTTGGGAGGCCACAACCAAACTCTAAGTTTGGTGTTGGAAAACCACAACCAAACTCTAAGTTTGGTATTGAGAGGCCACAACCCTGCTCTGATTATCTGTGAGGCTCCATGAGAGCTCATTGTCAAGCTATTGACATTAAAGAAGTGCTTATTGGGAGGCAACCCAATGTTATTTAATTATATCTATTTATTTTCCAATTTTATTTTATGTTTTCTATAGGTTGATGATCATGTGAAGCCACAAAAACAACTGAAAAATCAAAAACAGAATGAAAAATAGCATTAAAAATAGCACACCCTGGAGGATAAGCTTACTGGCGTTTAAACGCCATTAAGAAGCATCAAACTGGCGTTTAACGCCAGAAAGAAGCATCAAGCTGGCGTTAAACGCCAGAAACAGGCTACAGTTTGGTGTTTAACGCCAGAAACAAGCAGCAGTCTGGCATTAAACGCTAGGATTGCACTCTAAGGGCATTTACACACCTAAATGGAGCAGGGATGATACGTCCTTGACCCCTCAGGATCTGTGGACCCCATAGGATCCCCACCTACCCCACCTCTTCTTCTCTCTTCTCCACCCCTTTTTATAACACTCTTCCCTAAATACCCTTCACCAATCACCTCCATATCTCTTCCCAAATACCCTTCACCAATCACTTCATTCACTCTTCCCCAAAACCCCATCTACCTTTAAATTCAAAAGCCTATTTCCCGTCCAAACCCAACCCTAATACACGAAACCTAACCCTCCCTCCACCCCTATATAAACCCCTCACCACTCCTTCATTTTCATACATTACAACCACTACTTCTACCCTTTGTTCGAACCACATATCTCCCTCCATCTCCTCCATCTTCTTCTTCTTCTACTACTTTCTTTCTTCTTTTGCTCGAGGACGAGCAAACCTTTTAAGTTTGGTGTGGTAAAAGTATTGCTTTTTGTTTTTCCATAACCATTTATGGCACCTAAGGCCAGAGAAACCTCAAGAAAAAGGAAAGGGAAGGCAATTGCTTCCACCTCTGAGTCATGGGAGATGGAGAGATTCATCTCATTTGTCACCTATGCAATTCAGCTGGAATTGACATAGAGGGAGACATCCTCATTGAAGAGGACAAGCCCATTACTAAAAAGAGGATGGAGCAAACAAGAGAGCCCACTCATGGACCTCAACAAGAGCATGAGGAAATTCCTCATCATGAAATCCCTGAGAAGCCTCAAGGGATGCACTTTCCTCCACAAAACTATTGGGAGCAAATCAACACCTCCTTAGGAGAATTAAGCTCCAACATGGGACAATTAAGGGTGAAGGACCAAGAGCATTCCATCCTCCTCCATGAAATTAGAGAAGATCAAAGAGCTATGAGGGAGGAGCAACAAAGGCAAGGAAGAGACATAGAGGAGCTCAAAAGCACCATTGGTTCTTCAAGAGGAAGGAGACGCCACCCCCATTAAGGTGGACCTGTTCCTTAATCTCCTTGTCTATTTAATTTTTTTCTATTTTTCATTTACTATGCTCTGTGTTTTATTTATGTTTGTGTCTTTACTACATGATCATTAGTGTTTAAGCGTATATGTCTTAAAGCAATGAATTTTCTATGAATCTATCACCTTTCTTAAATAAAAAATGTTTTTAATCACAAAAGAACAAGAAGTACATGATTTCGAATTCATCCTTGAAATTAGTTTAATTATTTTGATATGTTGACAATACTTTTTTTTTAATGAATGCTTGAACAGTGCATATGTCTTTTGAATTTGTTGTTTATGAATGTTAAAATAGTTGGCTCTTGAAAGAATAATGAAAAAGGAGAAATGTTCCTGATAATTTGAAAAATCATAAAATTGATTCTTGAAGCAAGAAAAAGCAGTGAAAAACAAGGCTTGCAAAAAAAAAAAGAAAAAAATGGCGAAAATAAAAGAAAAAGAAAGAAAAAGAAAAAGCAAGCAGAAAAAGCCAACAGCCCTTTAAACCAAAAAGCAAGGATAAAATAAAAAGGATCCAAGACTTTGAGCATCAGTGGATAGGAGGGCCCAAAGGAATAAAATCCTGGCCTAAGCGGCTAAACCAAGCTGTCCCTAACCATGTGCTTGTGGCGTGAAGGTGTCAAGTGAAAATCTTGAGACTGAGCGGTTAAAGTCATGATCCAAAGCAAAAAGAGCGTGCTTAAGAACCCTGGACACCTCTAACTGGGGACTCTAGCAAAGCTGAGTCATAATCTGAAAAGGTTCACCCAATTATGTGTCTGTGGCACTAGAAAACAAAGTGCTTAGGGCCACGACCAAGACTCATAAAGTAGCTGTGTTCAAGAATCAAAATACTAAACTAGGAGAATCAATAACACTATCTAAATTCTGAGTTCCTATAGATGCCAATCATTCTGAACTTCAAAGGATAAAGTGAGATGCCAAAACTGTTCAGAGGCAAAAAGCTACTAGTCCCGCTCATCTAATTGGAGCCAAGTTTCATTGATATTTTGGAATTTATAGTATATTCTCTTCTTTTTATCCTATTTTATTTTCTGTTGCTTGGGGACAAGCAACAATTTAAGTTTGGTGTTGTGATGAGCGGATAATTTATACGCTTTTTGGCATTGTTTTTAGGTAGTTTTTTGTATAATTTAGTTAGTTTTTACTATGTTTTTATTAGTTTTTATGCAAAATTCACATTTCTGGACTTTACTATGAGTTTTTGTGTTTTTATGTGACTTCAGGTATTTTCTGGCTGAAAGTGAGGGACTTGAGCAAAAATCTGATTCAGAGGCTGAAAAAAGACTGCAGATGCTGTTGGATTCTGACCTCCCTACACTCGAAGTGGATTTTCTGGAGCAACAGAAATCCCATTGGCACGCCCTCAATTGCGTTGGAAATTAGACATCCAGGGCTTTCCATCAATATATAATAGTCCATACTTTTCCCAAGTTTTGACGACGCAAACTGGTGTTCAAATGCCAACTTCCTGCCCTATTCTGAAGTTAAACGCCAGAAACAGGTTACAAACCAGAGTTTAACACCACAAACAGGCTACAACCTGGCGTTTAACTCCAAGATAAGTCTCTACACGTGTAAAGCTCAATGCTCAGCCCAAGCACACACCAAGTGAGCCCCGGAAGTGGGTTTCTACATCATTTACTCATTTCTGTAAACCCTAGTTACTAGTTTAGTATAAAAACTAGTTTTAGTGATTTATTTCACATCTTTTGATCAATTTTGAGACTATCTTTGTATCACTTTAGATCTCTTGATCACATTTAGGGGACTGGCCATTCGGCCATGCCTGGGCCATCATCACTTATGTAATTTCAACGGTGGAGTTTCTACACCCCATAGAATAAGGTGTGGAGCTCTGCTGTTCTTCATGAATTAATGCAAAATACTATTGTTTTTCTATTCAACTCAAGCTTATTCTTATTCTAAGATATTCACTCGCACTTCAACCTGTTAAATGTGATGATCCGTGACACTCATCATCATTCTCACCTATGAACGCGTGCCTGACAACCACTTCCGTTCTATCTGCAATAGCTTGAGTGTGTATCTCTTAGCCTCCTGGTTCACGATCAGAGTCTTCATGGTATAGGCTAGAATTATTGGTGGTCATTCCTAAGATCCACAAAGTCTAAACCTTGTCTGTGGTATTTCAAGTAGGATCTGGGAAGGGATGACTGTGATGAGCTTCAAACTCGCGAGTGTTGGGCATAGTGACAGATGCAAAAGGATCAATGGATCCTATTCCAACATGATCGAGAACCGACAGATGATTAGCCCTACGGTGACAGCACAGATGGACCATTTTCACTGAGAGGACGGACGGTAGCCGTTGACAACAGTGATCCCCCAACATACAGCTTGCCATGGAAAGGAGTATGAATGATTGAATGAAGGCAGTAGGAAACCAGAGATTCAGAAGGAGCAAAGCATCTCCATACGCTTATCTAAAATTCTCACCAATGAATTACATAAGTGCTTCTATCTTATTTTATATTTTATTTATCTTTTAATTATCAAAACCTCATAACCATTTGAATCTGCCTGACTGAGATTTACAAGACGACCATAGCTTGCTTCAAGCCGAAAATCTCTGTGGGATCGACCCTTACTCACGTAAGGTTTATTACTTGGACGACCCAGTGCACTTGCTGGTTAGTTGTGCGAAGTTGTGAAGAAAAAGTGAGATTATGAACGTGCATACCAAGTTGTGCGAAGTTGTGAAGAAGAAGTGAGATTATGAACGTGCGTACCAAGTTTTTGGCGCCATTGAGATCACAATTTCGTGCACCAGGTTTATAGGGAAGCCTGTATGGGGAAGTGTGAAAGAAAGAGGGAAGAAGTAGGGTAGGTAAAGATGCTGTGGGACCCACTGGTCCTGAGAGGATAGAGAATTCAGATTTCCTGTCTTCTTCATGGGCGTTGAACGCCCAGGGCTATGCCCATAGCTTGCATTCAACACCAGCAACCCTCCATTCAGAATGTTCTGTTTACACTGCTGAACATTTCTGTCTCTGTTCTGACTGCTGCACATGATCATGAACATAAAAAAATAACTTAAAGAAAAACAAAATGAAAAAAAAATAAAAATAATTAATTAAGGTTGCGTTGCCTCCCAAAAAGTGCTTCTTTAACGTCATTAGCTTGACGGTTAGCTCCTTACGGAGGTGAGTATGGGCTCAGAATTTCACCCCTTACAGTGAACTTTCTTCCTGTCTTCTCATGAATGAGCTCCACATGCTCTAGAGACAAGACACGACTCACTGTATGTGGCATGATTGGTTTCTTTGGTGAAGAAAACTCTCATTCCAAGTGAGAGGCCTTCAGTGGGGACTTTCTTGTCCTTCAAGCCTTTAGGTACTTTCTTCCTGGTACCTTTGTTTTCAGTTCTTGTTAATGGCTGCCCAACACCAAACTTAGAATTGATGTTTGGGGGCTTAGTAAAGCTCTGCACTGAAAGAGATGGTTGGAACATTAGGTGTTGCACCATGGTCTCTTTCTTTTCCGAGGGAGAATTGGGATTGGACATCTTGAACAAGACGGAGTCCTCTCCTAGTTGGAGAACCATTTCTCCCTGATAAACCCCTATTTTGTGGTTTATCTTGCGCTTATTTTAGGGAATTTTATCAACTTATCTCACATTTATTCAATGAAATAGCATGGTTTTGTAATTCTCCCTAATTTTGTGCTTAAGAGTGAAAACATGCTTTTTAGGCCTTAAAATAGCTAAATTTAATTAACCTTAATTCCATTTTATGCCTTGATATGTTTGTTGAGTGATTTCAGATTCATAAGGCAAGTATTGGATGAAAGAGATGAAGAGAAAAGCATGCAAATTGGAGAATTCATGGAAAAATAAGGATTTGTAGCATTTAAAGCGACACGCATGCATGACAGACGCGCACACGTGAAGAGGCACATCGTCTAGGCGACACATACGCGTGAGAAGAAAACGCCAGACGACGCGTACGCGTGACCCATGCGTACGTGTTATAGCAGGCATGTGACCTCATTAAAGTGAAAATGTTGGGGGCGATTTCTGAGCTTCCCAGGCCCAAATCCAACTGATTCCAGAGACTATTTCATGCAGAATTGAAGATTTGACAAGGGGGGCAATTATTGAGTGTAGGAATCATACTTTCATTAGTTTCTAGAGAGAGAAGCTCCCTCTTCTCTCTAGAATTAGGTTAGGATTAGGTTAATTTCTCTTAGATTTTGGTTTAATTTCTTGTTCTCATCTTATTCTCTTTACTTTTTTTTGTTCAATTGCTTTGATTCTCTTAGTTCTCTTGTCAATTTCCCCTTTATGTATTTTTTATGTTGATGCACTATTGTTGGATTTGGATTTCCTTTTAATGCAATTTACATTTTATTTTTCTTTATGTTGTTAATTGAATTTTTGTTGTTAATTCCTTGCAATTGGTAGTTGTTAGATTTTATTCTTGTTGTCATTTTATCTTACTTTCCTTTTGTGCCTTCCAAGTGTTTGAGAAAATGCTTAGAAGGATGTTAGAGTAGAATTTTTGTGTTCTTGGCTTGGGATAGTAACTTAGGTGAACTTGAGTTGCTAATGTCCAAGTGATTGATGATTGGTGTCCATTGACTCTAGCTTCCACTAAGTTAATTAGTGAGGTGTCTAGGACTTATGGATTAAGATTAATGTAGCTCATTTGACTTTCTTTTACTTGTTAGAAGATGACTTAATGGGATTGATCCTTGCAATTATCATGTGGTTAGTGACAAGGATAAAGATCCTTAACCATCAACCCTTGCCAAGACCATTTTACCATTTGAGTTTCTTTACTTTCTTGTCATTTAAATTTTTTGCCTCTTATTCCAAACCCCAAAAGATACAATCCCATAACCAATAACATGAACACTTCCTTGCAATTCCTTGAGAGACAACCCGAGGTTTAAATACTTCGGTTATTTTTATTGGGATTTGTACTTGTGACAAACAAATTAAACTTTGATTGAGGATTATTTGTTGGTTTAGAACTATACTTGCAACGAGATTTCATTGAAAAATTCTTTACCGACAATTTCCTCCATCAAATTTTTGGCACCGTTACCAGGTAATTGCAATGTGTGCTTGTTATTGGTTATTGTACAAATGTTAACAATGTGAATAGTTTACTCTTTTGTTAGTTTGCTAGTTTTGGTTTAGTAGTTTGTGATGAATGAAATTTTTGACGGTTTAGAATTCACAATAAATTCTCGTTGCAAGTATAGTTTCTAAACCAAGCAATAATCCTTTCATACAAAAGATTGTTTGTCACAAGTACAAATCCCTAAAATTATAAACCGAAGTATTCAAACCTCATGTCGTTTTCTCTAGGAATTGCGATAAAGTTTCTTGTTATTGGTTATGAGGTATGTTTTGGGGTTTTTGAATTAGGAGACAAGAAATAAAAATGGCAAAGGAAATAAACTAACAACTAGGAAAGCTCTTGACAAGGTATGAGAACTAGAAGTCCTATCCTAGTTATCCTTATCAATTGTGATGAGGATTGTCCATTGCTCCCACTTAGTTAACCTCTAACTATGGAGGAAAGTCAAGTGGATGAATTAACTTGAGTCCACAAGTCCTAGCTAACTCCAAAAGGAAAGACTAGCTTTAGTGGCATTCAAATCAATTAGCAACTTCTAATTATCAATCAACAAAGGCATTAGATAACTCAAGAGTCACTAATTACTCTACCAAAGCCAAGAGGAGAAAAACCTACTCTATAATCGAACCAAGCATTTCATCAAACATATGGAAGGCATAAAAGTAAAATGAATTAAGCAATTCAACAATAAAGGAGCATAAATCATAAATTGCACTAAAAGAGAAATAGAGGAAACAAAAGTGCATCAACATAAAATTAGAGAATTACAAGAATTAAATACAAAACTAGAGAGAGGAGATATAGAAGAAGAAGAATTACAAAAGGAAGAGTGAATCAAAGCATGAAATTAACCTAGTTCAAAGAAATCCTAATCTAGATCTAACCTAATCCTAATTCTAGAGAGAAGTGAGAGCTTCTCTCTCTAAAACTAAACTAAACTAAACTAGTTGGTAACTAATTGTGTGATTTTCCTCTAGTCCTTAGGTTAAATAGCATCAGAAGTGAGTTGGATTTGGGCCTGAGAAGCCCAGAATTCGCCCCCAGTGGATTGTCTTTAAGTGAGTCACGTGCGAGCATCGACGCGTACGCGTGAGTCACGCATACGCGTCGCTTGGCAATTTGCGTTCCATGCGTATGCGTCATGTACGCGTACAGGTCGCCATGCGACCTTATCATTTCATGCATGTGCGTTTGCTGCGCGTGCGCGTCATTGATTGCATCCCAAATCCTTGTTTCTTCATGAGTTCTCCACTTGCATGCTTTTCCTCTTCATCCCTTTGATCCATTCCTAGCCTCTCCAATATGAGTTCACTAACAAACATATCAAGGCATCTAGTGGAATCAAAGGTAAATCAAAATTAGCAATTAAGGGCCTAAAAAGCATGTTTTCACACTTAAGTACAAATTAGGAGACAATCATGAAATCATGATATTTCATTGAATAAATATGGGTAAAAGGTGATAAAATCCCCTAAAATCAATACAAGATAAACCCTACAAATGGGGTTTAACAACCTCCCCACACTTAAACCAAGCATGTCCTCATGCTTAAACTAAGAGAGAAACAAAGGGTATCAACATTTATTCAATGTAAATAAACTATATGCAACCTAAACTATATGCATCTATCTAAATGAATGCAATTGCTTGGTCAAAATAAATCAATTCCCAAGAAAGCATATAATAAGCACAAGGGCTAAAGGTATTAACAACCAAGCCAAACACAATTGAATTGAGTTATTAAAGATTTTATAAACTTGCAAGAAAAGTGTTGATCATAGGTGAAAACATGTAATTGAGCAATCGAACCCTCACTGGAGGTGTTTGCACTCTATTCACTGAAGTGTTTAGGGTTGATTCACTCAATTCTCCCCTAATCATGCTTTCCAAGATTTGTTTTTCATCTAACAATCAATATTTATTTCATGCATGCATACACATATCATGAGGTCTTTTCCATAGGTTGTAATGGGGCTAGGGTCAAGGTAGGATGCATATTTGGCCAAGTGGACTTGAGATTTGAATCCTTGATAAGCTTAGATTTCTCACCTAACCTATGACAACCTATACAATTCAAAACTAACCTAACTACCCATTCTTCACTTTTTCACATACTCATGCATTTGCTTTTTATCATAACTCATATGCATTGATTATTATTGGTCTTCACTTTGGGGCATTGTGTCCCTCTTTATTGCTTTTCTTTTTCCTTTTCCTTTTTCTTTCTTTTCTATTTTTTTCTTTTTCGTTTCCATATATTTTTTCTTTTTTTCTTTTCTCATGTTTTTTTCTCATTTTTTCTTTCTTTCAAACTATATACAAGAACATCAATGCATAAGGTCTATACATTTAATTAATACATGAGCATGTACCCAATCCCCAATATTTTCAATAGAAATACAAAACTACCCTTTTTCTCAACCAATGTCCCAAGTTTTCCCACACTTGAATGATACACACTCACTAGCCTAAGCTAATCAAAGACCCAAATAAAGGACATTTATTATTTTTTGCTCTTTAAGGCTTGTAATGTGCTAAAATTATGAACAAGTGGGTTAAGCATAAGCTCAAATTGGCTAACAATGGAAGGTAAAAGGTAAGGCTATTTGGGCAAGCGAGCTAAATGAAATGATGGCTTCAATCATATAAATGCATGAATACATAAAATAATAGACATAAAGAATCAAACAAATCAAAGATTACAATCATAGAAAGAGAATAATACACACAAGAAGGAAAATAAGTGGTTATAAGATATAACCACACCATTAGTCTCAAAACTCACTGGGTTGTGTGTTCTTAGCTCAAAACATGTTCCATAACATATATAATTCAAGCAAGTTCTATGAAAGGTTTTCACTCAAATCAATTGAAGTGCCCTGTAGATAAAATTCTTGAAAAATTTCATTATTTTGACTAAGCTTATTATGTATACATATGCAAAATAAGAAAATGCAACAAAAATCCTAAAAGACCTAAAATGAAATGCAAAAGTGTTGAGATTAGAAACTTGTCACCCAAAAGTGCCAACTGGCCGGACGACCTCCCCACACTTAAAAGTTTGCACCGTCCTCGGTGCACTCAAAGACGAGCAAGGGGGTACGGCGATTCTCCGGATTGCTACCTTCAGCTGGTAGATCAACCGGTGCTGCGTGTTCTTTCTTTCACTTTCGTTTTTTATTATGGTGACTCATCCTGAAAATAGAAGACAGGATGGTAAGAAAAGTAAACGCAGAAAAATAGGGAAGCCTAAATTGTTGGAATGAGGTTACTCACTAGAATGGAGCGAGTGAATTATTATGACATTAATAAAAGTAAATGTGCATTCTAAGTTACACGCGGTTTAGAACACACTACCAACATAGAGAGCTATGCCATAATTATACAAAAGAGTAACATGCACTTCACTCATTCTAGTGTGCTTGAGATGCTTTAAACTTGTGGGTTTGATGACAAGTCATCTTAGCCTAGTTTCACTAGCCTTTTTTCTTTTGTTTTCATTTGAATTATGCACTTTCTTGAGCCATAAGCAAGCCAATTGGGTAGATTTTCATGTTTCCTTTGATTTAATCAACCATGTATGAATTCATGCTATTTCATGAGGTTTTATGCTATAATTGTCACATATTAAGAAAGAATGAATGTCTCATGATTTTGAGCATAGCTTTGATGTGTTTGGTTGATTAATGATAGGTGAAGAAAGTTTGGAGAAAGGTTGATGCAAGAAGGAATGGCTAGGAGGAAGAGAGGACAAAAAGTTTGAGCAAAAGTTTGCCTCAAACTTTAGCTCAAACTTTTAGATTAATTGAAAATGAACCAGGAAGCAAAAAGCTGGACCAAAAGTTAGCCTCAAACTTTTTGGCTAACTTTTGGGCAAAAGCTGGAGCAAAAGTTAGCCTCAAACTTTTTGGCTAACTTTTGGCATCACAAATCAACACCCTGGAGAGCAAAAGTTTGCGCCAACGTTAGCTCCTAACTTTTTGGCTAACGTTGGCGCATGGAAAACACTCCCTGGATGAGCAAAAGTTTGTGCCAATGTTAGCCCCTAACTTTTTGGCTAACGTTGGCGCCATGAGTATGCTAGGGGAGGCCAACGTTGGAGCAAAAGTTAGACCCCTAACTTTTTCCCCAACGTTGGTATCAGCAAAGAAGGCTGGCTGATGTGAAAAGTTGGAGTAAAAGTTAGCCTCAAACTTTTACTCCAACTTTTACTCAAGCTTTCATGATTCCAATCCGGTTCAATTCGGTTCTTCTCCAAACTCCAAGAGCAATCAACCAAGGCCTCTATCAACCAAATTCCATCAAGAGCGGTGAAGGCTTGAAGACCATTTGAAGAAAGTGTATAAATAGCATACGATTTAAGTTTTTAAGAGAGCTTTTTCTGGGAGTTCTGAGAGAGAGTTTTCGGAGAGTTTTGGGGATTGAGTGAATTTGAAATTTCTAAGTCTTGGGGAAGGAGAATTGAATTCCCTTCCTCTTAATTTTCTTGCTTTCAATTTCATTACAATTGTCTTGGATCTTGGTTGGAGAATTGAAGCAATTTACATTTCTTGCGTTCTAAGTTTCTGTCATTTATTTTCTTGTTCTTTAAGATTCAGCACATTTACCTTCTCTGCTCTTTACTTTCATGCGATTTACCCATTCCCTTTAATTTCCATGCAATTTAAATTCTGCAAATCATAAATCACCCAACCAAATCTTGATTCGCTTGACTAAATCAACCACTAAGCTAAAATTGCTCAATCCTTCAATCCCTGTAGGATCGACCTCACTCCCGTGAGTTATTATTACTTGATACGACCCGGTGCACTTGCCGGTTAGTTCTGGGTGTTTTGGAGAAATTCGTTTTTCCACAAAAATATCTCATCAAGTTTTTGGTGCCGTTGCCGGGGATTGATTAGGTTGACAATGATTAAGTGAGGTGGTGATCTAGATCTAGCATTTTTATTTTATGTTTCTCTAACTTTCAATTAACCCGCTAACTGTTTGAATTTTTGCTTAAGCTAACTAAAACTTCATTCTAGCAATAGATTGAAGTGTCACTGGTTTGTGTGTTTCTTATGTTCTGCGTGTATGTCAGGTACAAGAAGAACCACTCCCACAAGAATCACTTGACCACTCAGCTGGAGGATCATTGCAACTGATGAAAACAGTAGAAGAAGCTCAAAATCTTATTGACATGGTGGCCAACAATCAATATTTCTTTGCTCACCAAAGAAATCGCCAACCATCACAAAGGAAAGGAGTAATGGAGCTAGAAGGAGTGGATTCAATCTTGGCTCAAAATAAGATAATGCAGCAGCAAATTCAACAACAATTTGAACAAATGGCCAAGAGGATTGATAGCCTCCATGTTGCAGCAGTTAACACAAGCCAACCATCATCCACATGGGGGCAAAATGAAGAAACTCAAGAAGAACAACAACAAGAGCAAGTACAGTATATGCACAACCAAGGACCAAATAAAGTGTATGGTGATACATACAATCCATCCTGGAAGAACCACCCAAACCTCAGATGGGGAGATAATCATACCCAAAGCCAACAACCATGGCAAAGAAACTCAAACCAAAACAACCCAAGAAGCAACCAAAACCACAACCAGCAGCAAACTAACCAGAACCCCTACAGAAAACCGCAAAACAACTACCCCAACCCCAACCAGTACCAATCCAATAACCAACCCACCAACCAAAATGCCTACCATCCACCACCCACATCTCATAACCCACCTCAAGTATCACCTGAATCTCAAAGACTCACTAACTTGGAGACCTTGATGGATAAATTGTTGAAACACCAGGAAATGACAACCAAGAATCGTGAAGCCTCCATAAAGAGCCTAGAGAGGCAGATGGGGCAAATCTCCAAGCAGATCTCTATTGAGAGACCTTCAAGCTCTCTGCCGAGTGACACAATTCCAAATCCTAAGGAAGAATGCAAGGCAATACAATTAAGGAGTGGGAAAACATTGATGAGCAATAATGACATTACAAAGAAGCAAGCAGAGAGCAGCAAAAGGCCAATAGAAGATGAGGAGCAAACAGAGGCAGATGAAACCAAGGATCAAGTTGTGATGCCAAACAAGAGCACTGAGAAACTCAAAGAGAAGGATAACCAGTCACACGGTTCAAAAGAAGTAACTCAGGGACAACAGCAAATAGGAAAGAGCATCACACCTCCACTGCCATATCCCCAGAGGTTCAACAAAGAGACTAAGGACCAACAATTTCATAAGTTCCTTGAGACTTTCAAAAAGCTGGAAATCAATATTCCCCTGGCTGAAGCACTTGAGCAAATGCCTCTGTATGCCAAGTTTTTGAAGGAGCTTATCAACAAGAAAAGAAGTTGGGATGAGAAAGAAACCATACTGCTTACTGAGGAATGCAGAGCCCTGATTCAAAAAGGACTTCCTCCTAAGCTTGAGGACCCAGGGAGCTTTTTGCTACCTTGCACCATTGGGGAATTAACCATCACTAAAGCAATGTGCGATCTGGGAGCAAGTATCAACTTAATACCATCCTCCTTGGTAAAAAAGTTGCATATAGAAGAAGTTAAACCAGTACAAATATCTCTAGAGCTAGTAGATAAGTCAACAGTATACCCCAGGGGTATGATTGAAAACCTTCTGGTCAAGGTGGACAATTTCATATACCCTGCAGATTTTGTGGTTCTGGATTCAGATGGGGATGATGGCAACTCTATTATACTGAGAAGGCCATTCTTGGCCACTGCTAGAGCTATCATAGACATAGAGCAAGGAGAACTAACTCTTAGGATGCATGATAAGAGTGTCACTCTGAAGGTATTACCAAAAGCCCAGTTTAGTAATAGGAGGAAGGACTCGATGGAAATTGACAAGGTGATTCACAAAAATATCCCAAGGCAGAAGATTGTGCAGAAGGATAAAAAAGTCCAAGAGGATATTGGAGTATTAGCCACTGAAGAGAGAAATCCCCAAGGTAAGTCTACAGCCATAAAAGAAAGATCAACAAAAAAGGGGATGAAATGCAGAAACAAAACAAAAAGGGGTTGGAAGAACAGGAAGATTCCAACAGAGGGGCTTTCCAAAGGTGACAAAGTGCAATTGATATATCAACAACTGGGAGCAAGCCGACAGACTGATGACTATTACAATGTCAGCAACATACTCTCGTTGGAACATGCTGAAATTGAACACCAGAGAACAAAGAGGAGGATCACAGTCAGGGGAGACAAGTTGAGGCACTACAACCCTCAACCACCATAAAAGAAAGCTCCAATGTCAAGCTAGTGACAATAAAAGAGCGCTCCATGGGAGGCAACCCATGATTTAAGATTTATGTCATTTTAAATTTAATAAGCTATGATCATCTGAGCATAAAATTTATTTTCATAGACGTACTCAATAAATGCATGCAAATTTTTTTCATATGCTAAGACTTCTAAAGTTTGGTGTGCCTTCAAGCACACCAAACTAGTGTTACAAACATTTTCATACTATATGCCTAGCATATGACCAAACACTAAGTTTGGTGTTTCTCTTCTCATGAAAATTAAAAAAATCATGCATCAATGATCATACATTATCTCTTACTGAGACTTTTTAATTAAAAAGAAATCATATTCTGTGATGAAGGCATCAATTGTGATTTACTATTAGCATCAGCATCTCACATTTACCCCTTAAGCAAGATACAAGTTTGGTGTTCACCAAACTTTGATGCACGGATTTAGGGACATAATTGATCCTTCATGTTAAAAAAAAAAAAAAGAGAGAAAAAGGAAATTATGATGAAAACATTTCTTATAAACATTTGACCAAAAATGACATTGGGGATTTCAATTTCACTAGTTGGAGGAAGACAAACATATTTTCTACTATATGACCAAACATTAAGTTTGGTGTCCTCCAAGAAAAGTCACGGTTCAAATGGATATAAGGAATGGTTATTCATATAGTGTTAATGAAAAGAAGCACTCTTGCCACAGTTTGATAAAACTAATGCTTGTTGTCTTGTTGTGATGACTAGGTGATCAAAGAACATAATGAAGGACAAAATTCGAAAGAGGAGGTGGGAGGAACTCATATCACCAATCACCCGAATCAATGCTAATATCATAAGAGAGTTCTATGCCAATGTCTAAAGGCTTGACATGAGTGAGGCCCCAACATACAAGAGCTATGTGCGGGAGTGGAAGTAGACTTTAGCTCGGATGCAATCAAGAAAGTCTTGGGACTAAAATCAGTCCGCTTTAGTGAACCGGGATACCACTAAAGGGTAAATGGTGATCCGGATTATGATGGGATTGCTAGAGATATATGTATGGAAAACTCAGAGTGGGAAGAAGATGACAAGAACAAATACAAGTATTTGAAGAGAGTTAACCTTACCCCGGAAGCAAAGGGATGGTATGAGTTGTTGAAAAGATCAATTATGGGCACAGTAAACACCTCAGAAGTTAACAAGAATAGAGCTATTATGTTGCATTGCATAATTGTGGGAGGAGAGGTGAAAGTTCATGAAATTCTGGCAAAGGACATTCAAAAGCTTGTTGAGAAGAACTCGGCCGGGTCTTGGTTATACTATCCAAGTACCATTTGGAGGTTGTGTGCAAAACCTAAAGTGCCAATGGAAGAGGAGAATCCAATGTGGTTAAGCCAAGGCATGCCTATAACCATTGAAAGAATGATGACGGCTCCTGAAGCACATCAAGGCCGAAGACCATATGGAAGAAGGCAGAGAGAAGAACCAATGGAGGGAGAAGAATTACAAGAGGAAGAAGAGCCACAAGAGGAGGAGGAGCAGCAGCACATTCCTCTACATAACAATCTGGACATGACTCAAATGCAGGAAGCAATTGGAAGATTATCACAACAGTACATGAGAATTCAAGAAAGGCAAGAGGAATACCATTCACTATACATAAAAAAACCAACAAGCACAAGAAGAACGGGAGCTAAGAATGATGAACAAACAAAGTGAATTCGAGTCAAGATTCCTTGTGATGCAAGAAGAACATGCTTTTCAATCTCATGAATCATTTGGAAAGTTGGAACAAATGCAAGCTGAAAATTTGAGGGCTCTCAAAGAATTCACAACACTCCAAGATGCAAGATATGAAGTCCAAGCCGACTACAACATAAATAGTCAAATCAAGCTAAACTATATTGGAGAGCATCTGCACAACATGGATCCAGCTTTTCCAACTTTTGATGAATTCTGCAAAAGGAGAAGTGAGATAGAAGTAAGCAATGCAATGAAGCTTGAAGATAGAGTAGAGGAAGCAATGAATAGAGCTGGTTTCTGGCGGGATCAACAGACAACAGACATGGACACAGGGAACACTAGCAACCAGGTGTATGAAAGAAGAAAGAAAAAGCATGACAAATAAAAGGTGGACTTGCTCCTTGTTCATCACTAAGAAAGCATGCATTGTGTCTGTTTTAAGTGGTCCTTGCATCTTTAAGTAGTTATCATAATTAATAATCTTTGCATCATATTTGTTTCTCTTAGAATAAGTAAGCTAGTCTATGTGTATGCTTGTGTGTTTACTTTCACTGAACAAAACGCATGCTTTGTCCCCTGCATTTTCAATTCAATAAAAGAAATGTTTGAATGTGAAGTGAGATAGTTCTCTGTTAGATAGAAGTACAATAAAAGTAAGTGGTGGTGTGTGTGTGATTGTATAATAGCTCACTCTAGTGAATAAAAGAACTAGGATGTCTCCTTCTAAGTATAGAGTGGCCTACTGTCTATGAATCTCAATCAAATAAAAATCCTTGGTTAGAAAGAAAAACAAAAAAAAAAAGAAAGAAAAAAAAAGGGGAGAAAAAGAAAAAAAGCCAAAGAGTGGCAGAACAAAAGAGGGAGAGCAAAAGTTTGCGCCAACGTTAGCCCCTAACTTTTTGGCTAACGTTGGCGCATGAAAAACACTCCCTGGATGAGCAAAAGTTTGCGCTAACGTTAGCCCCTAACTTTTTGGCTAACGTTGGCGCGATGAGTATGCTAGGGGAGGCCAACGTTGGAGCAAAAGTTAGACCCCTAACTTTTGCCCCAACGTTGGTATCAGCAAAGAAGGGTGGCTGATGTGAAAAGTTGGAGTAAAAGTTAGCTTCAAACTTTTACTCCAACTTTTACTCAAGCTTTCATGATTCCAACCCGGTTCAATTCGGTTCTTCTCCAAACTCCAAGAGCAATCAACCAAGGCCTCTATCAACCCAATTCCATCAAGAGCAAAGGCCCAATTGAAGGCTTGAAGACCATTTGAAGAAAGTGTATAAATAGCATAGGATTTAAGTTTTTAAGAGAGCTTTTTCTCGGAGTTCTGAGAGAGAGTTTTCGGAGAGTTTTGGGGATTGAGTGAATTTGAAATTTCTAAGTCTTGGGGAAGGAGAATTGAATTCCCTTCCTCTTAATTTTCTTGCTTTCAATTTTAATTACAATTGTCTTGGATCTTGGGTGGAGAATTGAAGAACTTCTGTTTCAATCTCACCTTGGGATCTTGTTAAATTTTCTGCTTAATTGAATTTCAGTTTCGGTTAATTGCTTTTCATTTACTTTCTTTGCAATCTACATTTCCTTTGCAATTGTTCTTGTTGGATCTAGGAAGGCATTGAGATCTAGACTTGGTTTTCTAGTCTCTTGGGTCCTGAGATCCGAATTTCCCATTTCCCATTCCCTGTTTACTGTTTTCATGCTCATTTACAATTCTGTTTTTAGATCCGGTTCAATCCAAGTCTTCTTCTATTTCTCTGCTTGTTGCAATTTTACGTTTCCTTGTTTAATTTCTGCAAATCCAATTCCCAATTCCCTTTACAATTCAAGCCATTTACATTTCTTGCACTTTAAGATTTTGCAATTTACATTTCTTGCGTTCTAAGTTTCTGTCATTTATTTTCTTGTTCTTTAAGATTCAGCACATTTACCTTCTCTGCTCTTTACTTTCATGCGATTTACCCATTCCCTTTAATTTCCATGCAATTTAAATTCTGCAAATCACAAATCACCCAACCAAATCTTGATTCGCTTGACTAAATCAACCACTAAGCTAAAATTGCTCAATCCTTCAATCCCTGTGGGATCGACCTCACTCCCGTGAGTTATTATTACTTGATACGACCCAGTGCACTTGCCGGTTAGTTCTGGGTGTTTTGGAGAAATTCGTTTTTCCACAAAAATATCTCATCAGGGTTCAACAACCAAACAAGCAATGAAGAAGCATGAAAGTATTCAAGCCAGAAACATATAGATGCATATAATCATGAAACACAATGCATTAAGATAAATGCACAACATCAACCATCAAGAACTTGCCTAATCGAGGAAAAGGATTGAAATTACATGGTGGCCAAATCATGCAATTCAAGAAGAGTTACAAGCTCAAGGGCAATTCTCATCACCTGGCATTCTCAAAAGGTAAGCATGAAGAACTCAAAACCAAGTAGCAAAATATAACCTCAATCAAGGAATCCAACAAAGATTATAAACATAATGATGTTAAGATAACATCCTTTTTAGTACTCAGCAGCAATTAATGGTAAAAAAAATTAACAATCCAACACTTATAATGGAAAATAGAAATTTAAATGAAGATTAGACTAACTAACTAACTACCTAGGTGGTTAGAAATGGTGTTTGGAAGTGTTGGATGAAGAGTAAGAGAAGGGAAGAAGAAAGGAGA
>NC_029793.2:60044438-60060316 GCF_000816755.2 Arachis ipaensis | reverse complement strand
AATAAGGGGGTCCACGCATACACGTGTATCATGCGTGCGCGTGAGTGGTGGCGGAATGGGCGCGACACGTCCGCGTGGGTCACGCGTACGCATGCATGGCAAACCAGAGAGAGCACGCACGCGCATCCTTCACGCTTACGCGTGGATTGGTTTGTGCCTCAGGCTCAATGTTCGCACAGTGCATGCGCAACTCTCGGGTTTTTGCTGGGAGGTGGAATTTTTCAATCCACGCGGACGCGTGCGCGTGGATGGTCAAAAACTCTTGATGCGCGCGTACGCGTGAAGTGCGCGTACGCGTGGATGGTGCTCCGTTTTTCAAAATTTTTCTATGTTTTTGCACCAAACCAAGCACTCCAAACCTCCAAAGAACTACCAAAACACCATAAAACCTTATTTAACCTACTAATCTACCGAATAAACACAACAAACTATACAAAAACATGAATTTAAGCTAATTTACCAATATGTACAAAAGGGAAAATGAAAAGAATTTACCATGGTGGGGTGCCTCCCACCTAGCACTTTTGTTTATTTTCCTTAAGTTGGACTTATGGGGAGCTCCTCTCAAGGTGGCTTGTGCTTAAATTCTTCTTGGAACTCCCACCAATTCTTGGTTCTCCATTGTGCCTGATGAATCCAATTCACACCCCCATTCAAAATTGGTGAATTAGTTCTTTTGGCAAGCGCACCAAAATTATCATCAAGTAATAACCCACAGTAGAGTGGGATCGTATCCACAGAGATTGGCAAATTCGAGCAGTTTTAATTAATTGATGAATTAGTCAAGCGGATCAATAGGATTGTGAAGTGCAGAATTGTAAAAGACATAAATGTAAATGACTAGAATATAAAGAAAAGCAATAAAGTGCAGAAATATAAATGGCAGAATGTAAAGTGCAGAATCATAAATGACTTGAACGTAAATGGGAATGGGGAATTGCTGAATGTAAAATTAAGCTATAAAGAAATGGATAGATAAGAATGGGGAAATTCATTGAGATTGGGAGATGTTGTCTCTTTGGATCAAATCTAGCTTATATCCTCTTCAATCATGCAACTCATTGACCTCATTGCAATCACGATTGATTGAGCCCCAATCCCTTGGTGACTCAATCTCTCAGATCTTGATCAATAGCCAATTCCTTGGTCTAATTGCTCATGAAGAGAGATAGGCTTGGTCCCTGATTATACCACACACCATTATAGGTCCAAGTAGAGGGAGGATTATATGTCACATATCCAAACACCAAAACCCAGATTCTACTCAAGTGTGAGAAGGGATTTCAAGCATGGTTTCATGTTTCCTTTCCCAAGGTTCCCATGAAACCCAATTGCATTCAATCTCTTTCCCAAGATAATGGAATGCTAAGCATTAAGAACGAAATTCCCTCTAGCAAATCAAAGAGAAGATGAAGAGATGAAGAATTTCACTATTATCAATCCATCAAGTACAACAGAGCTCCCTCTCTCAATGAAAGGGAAGTTAGCTACTCGTAGCTCAAAAAGTACTCAAAAGTGAAGTGTAAAAGTGGATCTAACACTGACTGCTTAAACCCCTCTTCAGTACTCCTTGGGGGTATTTATACTACTCCTAGTAAAATAAAAGAATTACAAAAGTGAAAAAGGAAAATTATAGGGAAAAGAAAACACTCAATAAGCGTGACTTCCCAGCTGGCGTGTGGCTGGCGCTTTACTGGCGTGTCACGTGCCCTTCATTTTTAGCTTGGCGTGCCAAGCCCAATTCTCCAAGTGGCATGCTCATCTCTCTATCAACCTTGGCGTGCCACGCTTTCGAACTCAAGTGGCACGCCATAGTGGAATTCTGGTGTTGGCGTGCCACGCCTTCGAACTCAAGTGGCACGTCCCTTGCCTTTTTCTACCTTTCTTTGTCTCTGGAAACTTGAACTAGCGTGCCACGCCCTTGCTCTATGCTTGGCTAAGGTTCTCTGGAAAGTTGCACTAGCGTGGCACGCCCAGGGTCTGGCGTGCCACGCCCCTTTTGTGAGTGAGTGGTTCCTCTGTTTGGCGTGCCACGCCACGAACTCAAGTGGCACGCCCCAATGCTTCTTTGCTCTCTGAATGACACTGGCGTGCCACGCCTGATGTTCAAGTGGCATGCCCAAGTAAAGAAAAGTGAGTGGCGTGCCACGCCTTCGATATCAAGTGGCACGCCCCATGTAATTGGCCTCCTTCATCCTCTCTGGAAACTTATACCAGCGTGCCACGCCTAAAGGCTGGCGTGCCACGCCCATGATCTTGTCTTGGTTCTAGTAGTTGGCGTGCCACGCCTTCGATACCAAGTGGCATGCCCAGTCCTTGCTTTTGGTCCTTTGTGCATTGGCGTGCCTCGCCTGGTTGCCCAAGTGGCACGCCCAAGTGAGATTGAGGAGTTGGCGTGCCACGCCTTCGTCTTCAAGTGGCACGCCCAGTCTTCAATTGCCTTCAGCCCCTTCTCTGAATTGTTGTACCAGCATGCCACGCCATGCTGTTCAAGTGGCATGCCCATGGATTTGTGAACTCTTCAAGCTTGGCGTGCCATGCCTGGGTTCTCAAGTGGCATGCCCAAGTGGCTTCTTGGAGCTGGCGTGTCACGCCTTCGACACCAAGTGGCACGCCATAGTGGGGGTTCTTCTTGGAATGGTGAGTTGGTGTGCCACGCCCCTTTGCTCAAGTGGAATGCCCATAGTAGATGGTGGGTCAGGCGTGCCACGCCCAATCTGGCGTGCCATGCCCCTTTTGTGTCCTCCATTGTAGCTCTCTGGAAAAATGTATTAGCGTGCCACGCCCTCATGCATGCTTGGACTTCTTCTCTGGACTTTAGTACTGGCGTGCCACGCCTAGCTCCTGGCGTGCCACGCCAGTGCATTTTCGTGGCGTTTTCTCCCAAGTGGCACGCCAGTTTCACACGCCCAGCTTCTTGTTTGTCTTCTACCTATTTTTGATGCCTTTTTCACCTGAAATTCAGCACAACTCATCTCAAAGTAGTATACCATAATATTCATCAAATAATGCATGAATTGTACTGATCAAATGAGATTTATGCTCTTTTATGGTCTTCTTTATGCAAGAAAGAAGGGTAGATGATGCAAGTCATCACAACACCAAACTTAAGCTTTGCTTGTCCCAAGCAAATCAATGTGAGTAAGCCTTTATAACTTGAGGCCTTGGCTTTGAGTGATTGCAATACAACTAAGAGTAAGAATAAGTGTTCAACACATGTATGAATGTTTTAATGTCATGGAAAACTCTTGGCTCCTTGAGGGTTCTTTCAGGTATAGGCTTTAGGGGTCCTTTCTATTGATTGTCACCTTGAAGTAGTAAGGATTGTTTTGCTTTCTTGACCACAACTCTAAATGTTTTGTCTCAAGACAACCCTTTAATTAGGCTTTCAATTAGCACTCCCAAACCAGTTGGTTTTAGGGTACTAGGTGTTGAGACACCCCTAAGAATTTACTTGCCCAGGTCTTTTCTTGACACATCTTCACCACAAGCATCTACTAAGATCTTTAGTTCTTTTTGAGCTTTTTAATGTTTCTTTTTTTTTATATCCCAGTAGTTGATGCTTAGAGCCTTGGGCCTTTATTGCTTACTACCTCTTGGTTCTATGGATATTCAAGGAACACCCTTTAACCTTCCCTTGTTATACCTTCTAGGACTAGTTGCTCTCCATGACTCAATTTTTTTTTATTTCATCCAAGGTTCTACACTTAGTTTCTTATTTCTTAGTTTCTTTGATAATCTCTATTGGCCTTGGTCTCTCTTGATGTTTTTGCACAGCTCACAGTAACTCTTATGGAGACAAGCTCTACTTTTATTTATGTTGAAATGAAGACTTGAAATACATGGCATTTTCTTTCTTGTAAAAAAAACTCATAAAGACTTCAAACAGGAAGTAAAACTAAGCATAAAACATAAACTATCTGATGAGTGGATATTTTCTACGCTTTTTGGGGTTAATTTCATGTAGTTTTTAGTATGTTTTAGTTAGTTTTTAGTATATTTTTATTAGTTTCTAGGCAAAATTCATATTTCTAGACTTTACTATGAGTTTGTGTATTTTTCTGTGATTTCAGGTATTTTTCTGGCTGAAATTGAGGGAGCTGAGCAAAAATCTGATTCAGGTTGAAAAAGGACTGCAGATGCTGTTGGATTCTGACCTCCCTGCACTCGAAATGGATTTTCTGGAGCTACAAAAGTCCAAATCGCGCGCTCTCAATTGCGTTGGGAAGTAGACATCCAGGGCATTCCAGAAATATATAATAGTCCATACTTTGCTCAAGAATAAACGACGTAAACTGGCGTTCAACGCCAGTTCCATGTTGCATTCTGGCGTTAAACGCCAAAAACAGGTTACAAGTTGGAGTTAAATGCCCAAAACAGGTTACAACCTGGTGTTTAACTCCAGAAACAGCATAGGCACGTGTAAAGCTCAAGTCATAGCTTATTCAAGTGGGCCCCATAAGTGGATTTCTGCACTATCTATCATAGCTTTTTCATTTTCTGTAAACCTAGGTTACTAGTTTAGTATTTAAACAAATTTTAGAGATTTATTTTGTATCTCATGACATTTTTAGATCTGAACTTTGTACTCTTTGACGGCATGAGTCTCTAAACTCCATTGTTGGGGGTGAGGAGCTCTGCTGTGTCTCGATGAATTAATGCAATTATTTCTGTTTTCTATTCAAACACGCTTGTTTCTATCTAAGATATTCATTCGCACTTCAATATGATGGATGTGATGATCTGTGACATTCATCACCATTCTCAACCTATGAACGCGTGACTGACAACCACCTCCGTTCTACCTTCGATTGAATGAGTATCTCTTGGATTCCTTAATCAGAATCTTCGTGGTATAAGCTAGAATCCATTGGCAGCATTTTTGAGAATCTGGAAAGTCTAAACCTTGTCTGTAGTATTCCGAGTAGGATTCAGGGATTGAATGACTGTGACGAGCTTCAAACTCACAAGGGTTGGGCGTAGTGACAGACGCAAAAGGATCAATGGATCCTATTACAGCATGAGTGAGAACCGACAGATGATTAGCCGTGCAGTGACAGTGCACCTGGACCATTTTCATTGAGAGGACGGATGGTAGCCATTGACAACGGTGATCCACCAACACACAGCTTGCCATAGGAGGAACCTTGCGTGTGTGAAGAAGAAGACAGGGGGAAAGTAGAGATTCAGAAAACAAAGCATCTCCAAAACTCCAACATATTTTCCATTACTGCATAACAAGTATTTAATTCATGCTTTTTTATTTTTCGCAATCCAAATTGATAATTATAATTGATATCCTGACTAAGAATTACAAGATAACCATAGATTGCTTCAAGCCAACAATCTTCGTAGGATTCGACCCTTACTCACGTAAGGTAATACTTGGACGACCCAGTGCACTTGCTGGTTAGTGGTACGAGTTGTGAAAAGTGTGATTTACAATTCGTGCACCAAGTTTTTGGCGCCGTTGCCGGGGATTGTTCGAGTTTGGACAACTGACGGTTTATTTTGTTGCTTAAATTAAGAAAAATTTTTCTTTTTGGTTTAGAGTCTTCTATTATTGTTTTTGGTTGAAATTTCTTTTTTTTTAAATCCTTATTCTCTCTTTTTAAATTTTTTTCGAAAATTTTATAAACTGATAATTGAGTTTTTCTGTTTGAGTTTAGTTTCATATTTTAAGTTTGGTGTCAATTGCATGTTTTTATTTTCTTTTAAATTTTCGAATTTGTGTTCATTGTTCTTTCTTAATCTTCAAGTTGTTCTTGTTTATTTTACTTGTTTGATCTTTGGTTTGTCTTGTTTTGTGTCTTTTCTTATTTTTCTTGTGCTTTTTCAGATTTTTAGTTTTCAAAACATTTTTATTTATTAAATACCTTAGTAAAACACGTTAAATTTCTAGCTCAATTGGCTAGAGCGTTGCGCTTATGTTCTTGGTGATTGGGTATCCTCCTTTTAAAACTTTTCCAAAAATAATTTTTCTTTGATTAAATCTTGTGTCAAGTTTTAAGTTTGGTGTTTTCTTGTTAGTTCTTATTTAATTTTCAAAAATTAGTTTTTGGTTTTCTAAAAATTTTAAGTTTGGTGTTCTTTTTTTTGTGTGTTCTTGAGTCCTTTGAGTCTTTGACTTTTTGTTCTTCGTGTTCTTGTGAATCTTCAAGGTGTTCTTGAGTCTTTCTTGTGTTTTGATCTTAAAATTTTTAAGTTTGGTGTTCCTTGGTGTTTCTCCTTCAAATTTTCGAAAATAAGGAGCATTAGATCTAAAAATTTTAAGTCTTGTGTCATTTTATTATTTTTCTCTTTCCTCATTAAATTCAAAAATATCTTTTCTCTTTATTTTAAATTTAATTTTCGAAAATTACTTTTAAAAATTCAGATTTTTATTTTAAAATCAAATCCTTTCAAAATTCAAAATCTTTTTAAAAATCATATACAGAGTTTTTTTTCAAATCTTCTCAATTAAGCAATTATTCTCATTTTCAAATTTATTTTTTCCTTGGTTTTTGAAATTTACATTTTAAATTTCTAATTATTTTATTTTATTTTATCTTATTATTTTAATTTATCTTAATAATTTGGTTTGTTCTACTTCAATAAAATAAAAACAAAAATATATCTTCTTTGCAATTCACATCAATTTCATTTTATCCATCATGGATCTAAGTGGAAATGAACAGTCCAGAAGGACTATGGGATCATATGCTAATCCCACTACTGCTGCATATGGGAGTAATATACCCCCCATCAAGGCAGGCAGTTTTGAGCTAAATCCTCAGCTCATTGTCATGGTGCAGTAAAACTGCCAGTATTTCGGTCTTCCACAGGAAGAACTTACTGAGTTTCTGGCATAATTCTTGCAAATTGATGACACAGTACGTGACAAGGAGGTAGATCAGGATGTATACAGACTGCTACTGTTTCTGTTTGCTGTAAAAGGTCAAGTTAAAAGGTGGTTAAATAACCAACCCACAGCAAGCATAAGAACATGGAAACAGTTATCAGACAAATTCCTGAATCAATATTTCCCTCCAAAAAGGATGACACAGCTAAGGCTGGACATCCAAGGCTTTAAACAAAAGGATGACAAATCCCTTTATAATGCCTGGGAGAGGTACAGAGGGATGCTAAGGAAATGCCCCTCTGAAATATTTTCAGAGTGGGTGCAATTAGACATCTTCTACTATGGGCTTACAGAAGGAGCTCAGATGTCCTTAGACCACTCAGCTGGTGGATCTATACACATGAGGAAAACTATTGAAGAGGCTCAAGAGCTTATCGATATAGTTGCCAGAAATCAGCATCTGTACATAAGCAGTGAGTCCTCCAGAACAAGTTGCTGAACTCAATCAACAATTGTGTTTTCTAACAAAACAGCTAGTAGAATTCAAGGAGATGCTACAAGACACTAAAAATGCTAATAAAAATATGGAGGCACAATTGAATCAGACAAAACAGCAATTATCAAAGTAGATATCAGAGGAGTGCCAGGTAGTTCAATTAAGAAGTGGGAAAACATTAAATACCTCACTTCAGAGCAGCAAAAAGCCAAGAAAAGAACAACTGACAGAGGATGAGCAAAAAATTATCCAAAATCCCTCTAAGGACAGTAAGGGCCCAGAGAGGAACAACTCTGGTGTTCAAACGCCAGGAACAGGCAAGGAGCTGGCGTCAAACGCCCAATGGAAGCTCAGTTCTGGCGTTCAAACGCCAGAAACAGGTAGGAAGTTGGCATCCAACGCCAATCAAACTTCCAACCCTAGCATTCAAACGCCAGTGAGGGATCAGACACACACAAGTGCTGATAGCAACCCCTCTAAAAAGGCTTCTCCAACCACTTCTGTAGGAAATAAACCTGCAGCAACCAAGGTTGAGGAATACAAAGCCAAGATGCCTTATCCTCAAAAACTCTGCCAAGAGGAGCAGGATAAGCAATTTGCTCGCTTTGCAGACTACCTTAGGACTCTTGAAATAAAGATTGCATTTGCAGAGGCACTTGAGCAAATACTCTCTTATGCCAAGTTCATGAAAGAGATCTTGAGTCATAAGAAGGATTGGAGATAAACTGAAAGAGTTCTCCTCACTAAGAAATGAAGTGCAGTCATTCTGAAAAGCTTCTCAGAAAAAGCTTAAAGATCCCGGGAGATTTATGATACCATGCATATTAGAGGGTGATTGCACCATGACAGCTTTATGTGATCTTGGGGCAAGCATTAACCTAATACCTGCATCCACTATCAGAAAGCTTGGTTTAACTGAAGAAGTCAAACCAACCCGGATATGTCTCCAACTTGCTGATGGCTCCATTAAATACCCATCAGGGGTGATTGAAGACATGATTGTCAGGGTTGGGCCATTCGCCTTTCCCACTGACTTTGTAGTGCTAGAAATGGAGGTGCACAAGAGTGCTACTCTCATTGATGTCCAAAAGGGGGAAGTAACCCTGAGAGTCAATGAGGATGAGTTTAAGTTGAATGCTGTCAAAGCCATGCAGCATCCAGACACACCAAAAGACTGCATGAAAGTTGATCTTATTGACTCTTTGGTAGAGGAGATCAACATGGCTGAGAGTCTCGAATCAGAGATGGAAGACATCTTTAAAGATGTTCAGCCTGATCTGGAGGATTCAGAGGAATTGAAAGAGCCTCTAGAAATTCCTCAGGAAGAGGAAAAACCTCCTAAACCCGAGCTCAAACCATTACCACCATCCCTGAAATATGCATTTCCGGGAGAAGGTGATACTTTTTCAGTGATCATAAGCTCCGCTTTAAATTCACAGGAAGTGGAAGCACTACTTCAAGTGCTAAGGACACACAAGACAGCTCTTGGGTGGTCCATCAGTGACCTTAAGGGCATAAGCCCAGCTAGATGCATGCACAAGATCCTATTGGAGATGATGCTAAGCCAGTGGTTCAACCACAGAGGCGGTTAAATCCAGCCATAAAGGAAGTGGTGCAGAAAGAGGTCACCAAGTTATTGGAGGATGGGATTATTTATCCTATTTCTGATAGCCCCTGGGTGAGCCCTGTCCAAATTGTCCCCAAAAAGGGAGGCATGACAGTGGTTCATAATGTTAAGGGCATAAGCCCAGCTAGATGCATGCACAAGATCTTATTGGAGGACAATGCTAAGCCAGTAGTTCAACCACAGAGGCGGCTAAATCCATCCATGAAGGAAGTGGTGCAGAAAGAGGTCACCAAATTACTGGAGGCTGGGATTATTTATCCTATTTTTGATAGCCCCTGGGTAAGCCCTGTCCAAGTTATCCCCAAAAAGGGAGACATGACAGTGGTTCATAATGAAAAAAATGAACTGGTTCCTACAAGAACAGTTACAGGGTGGCGCATGTGTATTGACTACAGAAGGCTCAATACAGCCATCAGAAAGGATCATTTTCCTTTACCATTCATAAACCAGATGCTAGAAAGACTAGCAGGTCATGATTATTACTGTTTTTTGGATGGCTATTCAGGCTACAACCAAATTGCAGTAGATCCCCAGGATCAAGAGAAAACAACATTCACATGTCCATCTGGAGTGTTTGCTTACAGAAGGATGCCATTTGGGCTGTGTAATGTGCTTATAACCTTTCAGAGATGCATGCTCTCTATTTTCTCTGATATGGTGGAAAAATTTCTGGAAGTCTTCATGGATGACTTCTCAGTATATAGAGACTCATTCAGCTCCTGCCTTGATCACCTAACACTGGATCTGAAAAGACGCCAAGAGACTAACCTGGTTTTAAACTGGGAAAAATGTCACTTTATGGTGACTGAAGGGATTGTTCTTGGGCACAAGATTTCGAACAAGGGAATAGAGGTGGATCAAGATAAGGTAGAGGTAATTGAAAAATTACCACCACCTACCAATGTTAAGGCAATCAGAAGCTTTCTGGGGCATGTAGGATTTTATAGGAAGTTTATAAAGGATTTTTCAAAAATTGCAAAACCTCTAAGTAACCTGCTAGCTGCTGACACGCCATTTTGTTTGACACAGAGTGTCTGCAGGCATTTAAAACCCTGAAAGCTAAGCTAGTCACAGCACCAGTCATTTCTGAACCAGACTAGACATTACCATTTGAACTAATGTGTGATGCCAGTGACTATGCCATTGGTGCAGTGTTGGGGCAGAGGCATGACAAGCTTCTGCATGTCATTTATTATGCTAGCCATGTTTTAAATGATGCCCAGAAAAATTACACAACCACAGAGAAAGAATTACTTGCAGTGGTTTATGCCATTGACAAGTTTAGATCATACTTGGTAGGATCAAAAGTGATTGTGTACACTGACCATGCTGCTCTTAAATATCTACTTACAAAGCAGGATTCAAAACCCAGGCTCATAAGATGGGTATTGCTTCTGCAAGAGTTTGATATAGAAATAAGAGACAGAAAAGGGACAGAAAATCAAGTGGCTAATCATCTGTCCCAGATAGAGCCAGTAGAAGGAACGTCCTTTCCCTCTACTGAGATCTCTGAAACCTTTCCGAATGAGCATTTGTTCGCCATTCAGGAAACACCATGGTTTGCAGACATTGCAAACTATAAAGCTGCAAGGTTCATACCCAAGGAGTACAGCAGGCAACAAAAGAAAAAATTAATTACTGATGCAAAGTACTACTTGTGGGATGAACCCTATCTCTTTAAGAGATGTGCAGACGGAATAATCCGAAGATGTGTGCCTAGAGAAGAAGCACAGAAGATCTTATGGCATTGCCATGGGTCATAATATGGAGGCCACTTCGGAGGTAAGCGAACAGCCACCAAGGTCCTCCAATGTGGCTTCTACTGGCCTACCCTTTATAGAGATTCCCGAGAGTTTGTACGTAACTGTGATAGTTGCCAGAGAGCTGGTAATCTGCTTCATGGTTACGCCGTGCCTCAACAAGGAATCTTGGAGATTGAGTTGTTTGATGTATGGGGTATTGACTTCATGGGGCCTTTCCCACCATCATACTCAAACACTTATATTCTGGTTGCAGTGGACTATGTATCCAAATGGGTAGAGGCCATTGCCACACCCAAGACAGTGCTGAAGTTCCTCCAGAAATATATCTTCAGCAGGTTTGGTGTCCCTAGAGTACTAATCAGTGATGGGGGCACCCACTTCTGCAACAAACAGCTTTACTCTGCCATGGTCCGGTATGGAATTAGCCACAAGGTGGCAACTCCATATCATCCACAGACAAATGGACAAGCTGAAGTCTCTAACAGAAAACTAAAAAGAATCTTGGAACGAACTGTAAGTACCTGTAGAAAGGATTGGGCAAGAAGCTTGGATGATGCTCTGTGGGCTTACAGAACAGCATTCAAGACTCCTATAGGGACCTCTCCATACCAGCTTGTGTATGGTAAGGCCTGTCATCTGCCAGTGGAACTGGTGCACAAAGCCTACTGGGCAACCAGATTCCTGAACTTTGATGCCAAATTAGCTGGAGAAAAAAGATTGCTCCAGCTGAATGAGCTAGAGGAATTCAGACTCACTGCTTTCAAAAATGCCAAGCTTTACAAAGAGAAAGCAAAAAGGTGGCATGAAAGAAAGCTGTCATCTAGGGTCTTTGAACCAGGACAGAAGGTCCTGCTATTTAACTCTAGACTCCGGCTATTCCCTGGGAAACTGAAATCCCGGTGGAGGGGACCATATGTGATTACAAGTGTGTCACCATATGGCTATGTGGAGCTTCAAGACATTGATTCTAATAAGAAGTTCATTGTTAATGGACAGCGAATCAAGCATTATCTTGAAGGCAATGTTGAGCAAGAGTGCTCAAGGCTGAAGCTAGATTAAAAGCACAGCAAGATCCAGCTAAAGACAATAAAGAAGCGCTTGCTGGAGGCAACCCAGCCATTAGCAAAACTCTTTCTGTTATTTTATTTTATTTTATTCTATTTTTCATTTTATTTATTTTTAAATTATGTAAGTTCAATATTAATAATCTTCAAGGTAAAGAATCAATTGCATAAGTTCACAGGGTTACAGAAGGATTCAGAGCACAAAACAGCAAAAAGAAGCTCACTAGTGCGAAAAAGGCAATAAGAGCTGTTTTGGGCGTTAAACGCCCAAAAGGAGAATCTACTGGGCGTTTAACACTAGTAGAGATAGCCATCTGTGCGTTAAACACCAAAAAGAAGTAGCTTCTGGGCGTTTAACACCAGATTTACAGCATCCTGGGCGTTCAGAAAGACGCCCAATGACAAAGGAGTTTCTGGCGTTTAACGCCAGCTAGAAGCAACAGCTGGGCGTTAAACGCCCAGACCAAGCACCAATTGGGCGTTAAACGCCCAAAACATGCAGCAGTTGGGCGTTTAACGCCAGGATTGTGGGGAGTAGGTAATTTCGTTTTCAATTCAAATTTTTTTCCATTTTTCATGTTTCAATTCATGATTTCTTGCATAAACATGTTACAAATCCTAATTTTTCAAATCCTTTTTCAAAAAGATATCAAATGTATCTTATTTCTAAACATAAACTTTTTTTAATCCTTTTCAACTTCTTTTCAAATCTTTTTCAAAACAAATCTATCTCTTTTCCTTCTAAAATCTTTTCAACTCATCAATATCTTCTTCAAATCTTCACAATATCTTTTTCAAAACAAAGCTATCTTTTTCAATTATCTTTCATATTATTCATATCTTTTAAATTTTAAAGTGCATCCTTTTTTCTATCATACTTATCTTTTACAAATCATATCTTTTATCATATCTTCTTCAAAATTTTTGAAAACCCACCCCCCTTCCCTTTAAATCCTAGTTCGGTCTCCCCCCACCTTCACAATTCGGACTTGGCTCACCTCATATCCCACTTCTTTCCTTTCTTTTGCTTGAGGACAAGCAAATCTCTATGTTTGGTGTGTCTATCCGTGATCACTAAGCCAATACCCATTAAGATCATGGCTCCTAAGGGAAAACAAACCAACTCAAGAGGCAAGAAAGAGAATATTCCAAAACCACTTTGGAATCAAGGGAAGTTCTTAACCAAAGAACATTCAGACCATTACTACAAAATAATGGGTCTAAGGTCAGTGATCTTGGAAGTTAAATTCGATCTGAAAGAAGACAAATATCCAGAGATCCAAGAGCAAATTCGAAATAGGAGCTGGGAAGTCCTAGCTAATCCTGAAACAAAGGTGGGAAGAAACATGGTTCAGGAATTCTACGCAAATCTGTGGCAGACAGACAGGCAGAGAATAGCTGGAACCACATTCTATGACTATAGAACTCTGGTCAGAGGGAAAATTGTTCACACCCACCCTGACAAAATAAGGGAGATCTTCAAGCTGCTTCAACTGTAAGATGACCCAGACTCCTTTAATAGGAGAATGATGAGATCAAACCTGAGCTTGGACAAAATCCTAGAGGACATATGCCTCCCTGGAGCCAAATGGACAACCAACACAAAGGGTGCCCCAAACCAACTCAAAAGAGGAGATCTCAAACCATCGCAAGAGGATGGCTGGACTTCATTGGGCGCTCTATACTGCCCACTAGCAACCGCTCTGAAGTCACCATCAGAAGAGCAGTAATGATTCATTGCATTATGCTGGAAAAAGAAGTGGAAGTTCATCAGCTGATTGCTTGTGAGCTCTACAAAATCGCAAACAAGAACTCTAAAGATGCCAGATTGGCTTATCCAAGCTTGGTCTCTCTGTTATGTAAAGATGCTAGGGTAAAAATGGGAGTAGATGAGTATATCTCAGTTGAGCAACAAATCACCAAAAAGTCTATAGAAGGACAACAAGTGCAGGACGACCCCATCAAGAGAAGAGCATAGGAGTTCCTCCCGGAAATCCCTCAAATTGAATACTGGGAGCGCCTAGAAGCAGCAGTCGCCAAGTTGCAAGAAGCTGTGGATCAACTGAAAGAAGAACAGCAAAATCAAAACAGCATGCTCTGCAAACTGCTTAGAGAACAAGAAGAGCAAGGGCGTGAACTGAAGGAACTGAAGCGCCAGAAGCTATCTTTTGAAGGGCCAAGCACTCCACAGACTAAAGAGGCATCCACCTCCCAAATTCAAGGTTGTTGAGTTCTAATCTTAGCCTTATCTCTGTGATAATTATTCTTATTAGAAATTTACCTTAGAAGTCATATATGAGTAGTAGTAATCAGTATCTCTATTTTAATTTTATCTCCAATTAAGCTATAATTTATTTTTCTCATCATCATCAAACATGAATAAAATAGCAGATTTTTAGAATAAGGAGGCAATTTTTTTTCGAGTTCTTAATAAGGAAAATTCTAATTATCTATATGTGGTGGCAATACTTTTTGACTTTTGAATGAATGCCTGAACAGTGCATGTTTTTTATATTGAATTTTATGAATGTTAAAATTGTTGGCTCCTGAAAGAATGATGAACAAGAGAAATATTATTGATAATCTGAAAAATCATAAAATTGATTCTTGAAGCAAGAAAAAGCAGTGAATACAAATGCATGCAAAAAAAAAAAAGAGAGAGAGGAGAGAGAAAAAGCAAGCAGAAAAAGCCAATAGCCCTTAAAACCAAAAGGCAAGGGTAATAAAAAGGATCCAAGGCTTTGAGCATCAGTGGATAGGAGGGCCTAAAGGAATAAAATCCTGGCCTAGGCGGCTAAACCAAGCTGTCCCTAACCATGTGCTTGTGGCGTGAAGGTGTCAAGCCAAACGCTTGAGACTGAGCGGTTAAAGCCAAGGTCCAAAGCAAAAAAAAAAAAAAAAACAAAGTGTGCTTAAGAACTCTGGACACCTCTAATTGGGGACTTTAGCAAAGCTGAGTCACAATCTGAAAAGGTTCACCCAGTTATGTGTCTGTGGCATTTATGTATCCGGTAGTAATACTGGAAAACAAAGTACTTAGGGCCACGGCCAAGACTCATAAAATAGCTGTGTTCAAGAATCAGCATACTAAACTAGGAGAATCAATAATACTATCTGAATTCTGAGTTCCTATGGATGCCAATCATTCTGAATTTCAAAAGATAAAGTGAGATGCCAAAACTATTTGGAAGCAAAAAGCTACCAGTCCCGCTCATCTAATTAGAATCTAAGCTTCACTTAAAACTCTAAGATATTATTACTTCTTGATCTCTTTTTATCCTATTTTATTTGTCTAGTTGCTTGGGGACAAGCAACAGTTTAAGTTTGGTNTTAGTTAGTTTTTAGTATATTTTTATTAGTTTCTAGGCAAAATTCATATTTCTGGACTTTACTATGAGTTTGTGTGTTTTTATGTGATTTCAGGTATTTTTCTGGCTGAAATTGAGGGAGATGAGCAAAAATCTTATTCAGGCTGAAAAAGGACTGCAGATGCTGTTGGATTCTAACCCCCCTGCACTCGAAATAAATTTTTTGGAGCTACAGGAGTTCCAATGGCACTCTCTCAATTGCGTTGGAAAGTAGACATCCAGGGAATTCCAGAAATATATAATAGTCCATATTTTGCTCAAGGATAAATGACCTAAACTGGCATTCAACGCCAGTTCCATGTTGCATTCTGGCGTTAAACGCCAGAAACAAGTTACAAGTTGGAGTTAAATGCCCAAAATAAGTTACAACCTGGCGTTTAACTCCAGAAACAGCCTAGGCACGTGTAAAGCTCAAGTCTCAGCCCCAGCACACACCAAGTAGGCCCCAAAAGTGGATTTCTGTACTATCTATCATAGCTTATTCATTTTCTGTAAACCTAGGTTACTAGTTTAGTATTTAAACAACTTATAGAGATTTATTTTGTATCTCATGACATTTTTAGATCTGAACTTTGTACTCTTTGATGGCATGAGTCTCTAAACTCCATTGTTGGGGGTGAGGAGCTCTGCTGTGTCTTGATGAATTAATGCAATTATTTCTGTTTTCTATTCAAACACGCTTGTTTCTATCTAAGATATTCATTCGCACTTCAATATGA
>NC_029793.2:60031313-60044019 GCF_000816755.2 Arachis ipaensis | reverse complement strand
AAGGTATTACTTGGACGACCCAGTGCACTTGCTGGTTAGTGGTACGAGTTATGAAAAGTGTGATTTACAATTTGTGCACCACTATCCTAGCATGATTATTTATTCAAAAAGTAAATAAAGCAAAGGCTTAAACAAGATTTCAGAATTTAGAAAATGTCAACCATAGGACTCAACAACCTTAAGCAGCTTCATCTTTAGTTCATTGGCCCCTTCCCCTTGTCCTTCTTCTTGGAGGGGGAGGAGCCACCTTCATCTGGCTTGGAGGACCCTTCTTGTGCTTTGGCATCCTTGGGCTTCCAAAATCCTAGCCTCCTCATGTAAGATTTTACATTCTCCTTGTGTTGGTATGCTCTTTCTTCTTGCCTTGAGCTGAGTTCCTCCAATTTCTGTATATAGGTGGGGTAATTGGGGTTCACGTCAGCTACTGCATTACACAGGTAGCTCAACTTTGTTTGTGCATAGCAATCATATTCCCCTCTGGCTACAGTCCTTGCTTCATAAAGGTGTCTGAATTCAACAAGACTCTCCATTTGTTGTAATTGTCGTCTCAGAATCATTCCTAAGCTGCCTTGCATCTCTCCCCAGTTAATCTAATCTTGCTGCTCCTTGAGGTTCTCAAAACCCCCTTGGAGTTGTTGAATGTTTTGGTTAACTTGGCTCCATTGTTGTTGTTGAGTTTCTTTGAGTTGATTGACATCTTCCCTCAGGTGGTGTAGGTCTCCCTTCATTTGGTGTACATCTCCTTGCAATTGTTTCCAGTTGAATCCCTCTGGAAATTGCTGATATTGGTATTGTGGTGGTGGTTGAAGCGCCAAGAATTGAGGTTGCTCTATTGCCTCTTCCTCTTCTTGTTGTTGTTGTGGTTCGTGGGCATGAGCTCTTCGTTCTCTGGCCCTGTTGAGTGGGTGAATAGCTACCACCTTGGCCATCTTTTTGGCAGTTATGAACTTGTCTTCCTTCACAAGCACCTCATCAATGATCTTTTCAATAAGAAAACAATAGTACTTTGCATTAATTCATGAGGAACAGCAGAGCTCCACACCTTAATCTATGGTGTGTAGAAACTCTACCGTTGAAAATACATAAGTAATGAAGGTCCAGGAATGGCCGAATGGCCAGTCCCTTAAACGTGATCTCAGAACATAAAATTAGTCAAAGACTAACCAGAGATGTGAAATAAATCACTAAAAGTAGTTTTTATACTAAACTAGTAGCTAGGGTTACATAAGATAAGTAAATGATGTAGAAATCCACTTCCGGGCCCACTTGGTGTGTGCTTGGGCTGAGCATTGAGCTTTAATGTGTAGAGACTCTTTTTGGAGTTAAACGCTAGGTTGTAGCCTGTTTCTGGCGTTTAACTCTGATTTGCAACCTGTTTCTGGCGTTTAACTCTAGAATAGGGCAGGGAGTTGGCGTTTGAACGCCAATTTGCATCGTTAAAACTCGTGCAAAGTATAAACTATTATATATTGATGGAAAGCCCTGGATGTCTACTTTCCAACGCAATTGAGAGCGTGCTAATTGAGATTTTGTAGCTCCAGAAAATTTATTTCGAGTGCAGGGAGGTCAAAATCCAACAGCATCTGCAGTCCTTCTTCAGCCTCTCAATCAGATTTTTGCTCAAGTCCCTCAATTTCAGCCAGAAATTACCTGAAATCACAGAAAAATACACAAACTCATAGTAAAGTCTAGAAATGTGATTTTTATTTAAAAACTAATAAAAATATACTAAAAACTAATCAAATCATACTAAAAACTATGTAAAAACAATGCCAAAAGGCGTATAAATTATCCGCTCATCACAACACCAAACTTAAATTGTTGCTTGTCCCCAAGCAACTGAAAATCAAATAGGATAAAAAGAAGAGAATATACTGTAAATTCCAAAATATCAATGAAACTTAGCTCCAATTAGATGAGCGGGACTAGTAGCTTTTTGCCTCTGAACAGTTTTGGCATCTCACTTTATCCCTTGAAGTTCAGAATGATTGGCATCTATAGGAACTCAGAATTCAGATAGTGTTATTGATTTTCCTAGTTCAGTATGTTGATTCTTGAACACAGCTACTTTATGAGTCTTGACCATGGCCCTAAGCACTTTGTTTTCCAGCATTACCACCGAATACATAAATGCCATAGACACATAACTGGGTGAACATTTTCAGATTGTGACTCAGCTTTGCTAGAGTCCCCAATTAGAGGTGTCCAGGGTTCTTAAGCACACTTCTTTTTTTTTTTTTTGCTTTGGATCACGACTTTAACCGCTCAGTCTCAAGCTTTTAACTTGACACCTTCACGCCACAAGCACATGGTTAGGGACAGCTTGGTTTAGCCGCTTAGGCCAGGATTTTATTCCTTTTGAGCCCTCCTATCTACTGATGCTCAAAGCCTTGGATCCTTTTTATTACCCTTGGCTTTTGGTTTTAAGGGCTATTGGCTTTTTCTGCTTGCTTTTTCTTTATTAAATTTTTTTTTTGCCAATTTTTCTCTTTCTTTTTTTTCTGTGCAAGCTTTGTTCTTCACTACTTTTTCTTGCTTCAAGAATCAATTTTATAATTTTTCAGATTATCAAATAACATTTCTCCTTTTTCATTATTCTTCAAGAGCCAACAATTTTAACATTCATAAACAACAATTTCAAAAGACATATGCATTGTTCAAGCATTCATTCAGAAAACAAAAAGTATTGTCACCACATCAAAATAATTAAACTAATTTCTAGGATGAATTCGAAATTCATATACTTCTTGTTCTTTTGTAATTAAAACATTTTTCATTTAAGAAAGGTGATGGATTCATAGGACATTCATAGCTTTAAGACATAGACACTTAAATACTAATGATCATGTAATAAAGACATAAACATAAATAAACATAGAATATAGTAAACAAAAAACAGAAAAAATAAGAACAAGGAGATTAAGGAACGGGTCCACCTTAGTGAGGGTGGCGTCTTCTTCCTCTTGAAGAACCAATGGTGTTCTTGAGCTCCTCTATGTCTCTTCCTTGTCTTTGTTGCTCCTCCCTCAAAGCTCTTTGATCTTCTTTAATCTCATGGAGAATGATGGAGTGCTCTTGGTGTTCCATCCTTAGTTGTCCCATGTTGAAACTTAATTCTCCTAGGGAGGTGCTGATTTGCTCCCAATAGTTTTGTGGAGGAAAGTGCATCCCTTGAGGCATCTTAGGGATTTCATGGTGAGGAATTTCTTCATGCTCTTGTTGAGGTCCATGATCTCTTATTTTCTCCATCCTTTTCTTAGTGATGGGCTTGTCCTCATCAATGAGGATATCTCCCTCTATGTCAGTCCCAGCTGAATTGCAGAGGTGGCAAATGAGGTGAGGAAAGGATAACCTTGCCAAAGTGGAGGACTTGTCAGCCACTTTGTAGAGTTCTTAAGGTATAATCTCATGAACTTCTACTTCCTCCCCAATCATGATACTATGGATCATGATGGCCCGATCCACAGTTACTTCGGATCGGTTGCTAGTAGGAATGATAGAGTGTTGGATGAACTCCAACCATCTTCTAGCTACAGGCTTAAGGTCCGATCTTCTCAATTGAACCGGGTTGCCTCTTGAGTCAACTTTCCATTGAGCTCCTTCCACACATATGTCCATGAGGACTTGGTCCAACCTTTGATCAAAGTTGACCCTTCTAGTGTAGGGGCGTGCGTGAGTAAAAGAAGAAAGAAAGTAGTAGAAGAAGAAGAAAATAGAGGAGATGGAGTGAGAGAGTGTATTCGGCCAAGGGGGGAAGTAGTGTTTGTGATGTATGAAAATGGAGTAGTGTTAAAGGGTTTTATATAGGGTGGGGGGAAGGTAGGTTTCGGCCATTAGGGTTGGGTTTGGAAGGGAAAAGAATTTGAATTTTGGAGGTAGGTGGGGTTATTGGGGAAGAGTGGATGGATGTGAGTAGTTAAGGGTATTTGGGGAAGAGGTATGGAGGTGATTGGTGAAGGGTATTTGGGGAAGAGTGTTATGAAAAGGTGTGAAGAGGAGAGAAGAAGAGGTGGGGTAGGTGGGAATCCTGTGGGGTCTACAGATCCAGAGGGGTCAAGAACTTAGCATCCCTGCTCCATTTAGGCGTGCAAAATGCCCTTAGAACGCATGTCTGGCGTTAAACGCCAGCTTGCTGCTTGTTTATGGCATTTAACGCCAGCTTTTCTCCCATTCTTGGCGTTAAACACCAATTCCATGCTCTATTCTGGCGTTAAACGCCAGTCTGGTGCTTGTTTCTGGCGTTTAACGCCAGCTTGATGCTTCTTTCTGGCGTTAAACGCCAGTTTGATGCTTCTTACTGGCGTTTAAATGCCAGTAAGCTCTTCCTCCAGGGTGAGCTATTTTTAATGCTGTTTTTCATTCTATTTTTTATTTTTCAATTATTTTTGTGACTTCACATGATCATCAACCTAAAGAAAACATAAAATAGCAATGAAAAATAAATAGATATAATTAAATAACATTGGGTTGCCTCCCAACAAGCGCTTCTTTAATGTCAATAGCTTGACAGTGAGCTCTCATGGAGCCTCATAGAAGATCAGAGCAATGTTGGGGCCCCTCAACACCAAACTTAGAGTTTGGTTGTGCCCTCCCAACACCAAACTTAGAGTTTGAATGTGGGGGTTTTGTTTGACTCTGTTCTGAGAGAAGCTTCTCATGCTTCCTCTCCATGGTTACAGAAGGAGAACCTTGAGTCTTAAATACAAGGTAGTCCTCATTCACTGAAGGACCAACTCTCCTCTGTCAACATCAATCACAGCTTTTGCGGTTGCCAGGAAGGGTCTGCCAAGGATGATGGATTCATCCTCATCCTTCCCAGTGTCTAGGATTATGAAATCAGTAGGGATGTAAAGGCTTTCAACCTTCACTAGCACGTCCTCTACTAGTCCATAAGCCTCTCTCATGGATTTGTCTACCATCTCTAGTGAGATTCTTGCAACTTGTACCTCCAAGATTCCCAATTTCTCCATTACAGAGAGGGCAATGAGGTTTATCCCTAACCCCAGGTCATACAGAGCCTTCTCAAAGGTCATGGTGCCTATGGTACAAGATATGAAGAATTTTCCGGGATCCGATTTCTTCTGAGGTAATGTCTGCCTCATTAATGCATTCAGTTCATTGGTGAACAAGGGGGGTTCATCCTCCCAAGTCTCAGTACCAAATAACTTGGCATTCAGCTTCATGATTGCTCCTAGATACTTAGCAACTTGCTCTTCAGTGATGTCTTCATCCTCTTCAGAGGAAGAATATTTATCAGAGCTCATGAATGGAAGAAGAAAGTTCAATGGAATCTCTATGGTCTCTGTATGAGCCTCAGATTCCTTTGGTTCCTCAAAGGGAAACTTCTTTCTGTCCAGAGGACGTCCCATGAGGTCTTCCTCACTGGGATTCACGTCCTCCTCCTCCTCTGGGCATTCGGCCACACCAAGTAAGGTTATGGCCTTGCACTCTCTCTTGGGATTTTCGTCTGTATTGCTTGGGAGAGTACTGGGAGGAGTTTCAATAATCTTCTTACTCAGCTGACCCACCTGTGCCTCCAAATTTCTAATGGAGGACCTTGTTTCATTCATAAAATTTAGTGTGGTCTTGGATAGATTAGAGACTATGGTTGCCAGGCCAGAATAGCTCTGTTCAGAATTCGTTGTCTGTTGCTGAGAAGATGATGGAAAAGGCTTGCTATTGTTAAATCTATTTCTTCCACCATTATTATTGAAGCCTTGTTGAGGCCTCTGTTGGTCCTTCCATGAGAAATTTAGATGATTTCTCCATGAAGGATTATAGGTGTTTCCATAGGCTTCTCCCGTGTAATTCACCTCTGCTATTGCTGGGTTCTCAGGATCATAAGCTTCTTCTTCAGAAGATGCTTCTTTGGTACTGTTGGATGCAGCTTGCAATCCATTCAGACTCTAAGAAATCATATTGACTTGCTGAGTCAATATTTTGTTCTGAGCTAATATGGCATTCAGAGTATCAATCTCAAGAACTCCCTTCTTCTGAGGCGTCCCATTGTTCACAAGATTCCTAACAGAGGTGTACATGAACTGGTTATTTACAACCATTTCAATGAGTTCCTGAGCTTCTGCAGGGGTTTTCACGTGAAGAGATCCTCCTGTAGAATGGTCCAATAACATTTTTGACAACTCAGACAGACCATCATAGAGTATACTTATGATGCTCCATTCTGGAAGCATGTCAGTAGGACACCTTTTGATCAGTTGCTTGTATCTTTCCCAAGTTTCATAGAGGGATTCTCCTTCCTTCTGTCTGAAGGTTTGGATTTCCACTCTAAGCTTGCTCATCTTTTGAGGTGGAAAGAATTTGGCCAAGAAAGCACTGACCATCTTATCCCATGAGTTTAGGCTATCCTTAGGTTGTGAATCTAACCATGTTCTAGCTTTGTCTCTTACAGAAAAAGGGAAAAGCATAAGCCTGTAGACCTCGGGATCAACTCCATTGGTCTTGATAGTGTCACAGATTTGCAAGAATTCAGCTAAAAACTGATGAGGATCTTCCATTGAAAGTCCATGAAACTTGCAATTCTGCTGCATTAGAGAAACCAATTGAGGCTTAAGCTCAAAATTGTTTGCTCCAATTGCAGGGAGTGAGATGCTTCTTCCATAGAAGTTGGAAGAGGGTAAAATAAAGTCACCAAGCATCTTCCTTGCATCTCCACCATTGTTATTAGGTTCGGCCATGTCTCCTTCTTTTTCAAAAATTTCTGTCAGGTTTTCTCTAGAGAGTTGTGCTTTAGCTTCCCTTAGCTTCCTCTTCAGAGTCCTTTCAGGTTCAGGATCAGCTTCAACAAGAATGTTCTTATCCTTGTTCCTGCTCATATGAAAAAGAAGAGAATAGAAAATAAAATATGAAATCCTCTATGTCACAGTATAGAGATTCCTTATGTGAGTATAAGAAGAGAAGAATAGAAGGAGGAGAAGAGAAAAACTCGAACACAGAGAAGAAGATGGGGTTCGAATTATGAGTAGAAGAGAAGTGTTAGTAGATAAATAAATAAATAGAAGGGGACGAGAGAGGGGGGAGAAAATTCGAATTTAATTTAAACTAAAAAGAAAAATATTTTTGTTTTTATTTTAAAATTTAGTTAGAATTCGAAAATAAAAAAGAGAAATAAAATTAAAATTAAAATTTGAAACAATTAGTTAATTAAAAAGAATTTTGAAAAAGTGGATAGGAGTTTTCGAGAATTAGAGAGAGAAAATTAGTTAGGTGGTTTTGAAAAAGATAGGAATTTTAAAAATCAAACAAAAAGTTAAGTAGTTAATTGAAAGAGATTTGAAAATCAATTTTGAAAATATAAGAAGTTAGAAAAGATTTTGAAATTAAGTTTTGAAAAAGATATGATTGAAAATCATTTTGAAAAATATTTGAAAAAGAAATTTAAAATAATTTGATTTTTTAAAATTAAAATTAATTACTTGACTAACAAGAAACAAAAAGATATGATTCTAAAATTTAAAGATTGAACCTTTCTTAATAGGCAAGTAACAAACTTTAAAATTTTGGAATCAATCACATTAATTGTTAGTAAAGATTTTGAAATTATGAAATGAAATTAAGAAAAAGATTTTGAAAATCATTTTTTTAAATTTTCGAAAATCATAAAAGAGAAAATGAAAAAGATTTGATTTTTTGAAAAAGTTTTGAAAAGATATGATTTTTAAATTGAAAATTTGACTTGACTCATAAGAAACAACTAAATTTTAAAAAGTTTTGAAAAAGTCAACCCAAATATTCGAAATTTATGAGAAGATTAAGGGAAAGATATATTTTTTTTATTTTTGAATTTTTAATGAGGAGAGAGAAAAACACAAAGATGAAACAAAACATAAAAATTATGAATCAAAACAACTAATGCATGCAAGAACACTTTGAATGTTAAGATGAACACCAAGAACACTTTGAAGATCAAGATGAACATCAAGAACTTATTTCTGAAAATCTTTAAGAAAAGACACACATGCAAGACACCAAACTTAGAAATTTTCAATATTTAAACTCTAACAAATTGAAAATGCATATGAAAAACAACAAAAAGACACAAAACATGAAAATGCAAAGATCAAACAAAGAAGATCATCAAGAACAACTTGAAGATCATGAAGAACATATGATGAATTTTCGAAAAAAGTTTTTTTGAAAAATTAAAACATGCAATTGACACCAAACTTAAAATTTGACACAAGACTCAAACAAAAACACAAAAAATTTTTTTGGTTTTTTTTATTTTATAAAATTTTTTTGGATTTTCGAAAATTAATTAGGAAAAGAAAAATAAAGAAATTCAAAATTTCTAATAAGAATTCCAGGAATCATGCAATGTTAATCTAAAACTCTGGTCCAGGAATTAGACATGGCTTACTAGCCAGCCAAGCTTTCAGTGAAAGCTTCGGTCCAAAACACTAGACATGGCCAATGGCTAGTCAAGCTTCAGCATACAAATCAGACATACAATAGCTGATTAGATGAGAGTCCAAGGGCTCTTGCCATGATAAGTGGAAGCCTCGGTCCAAAAATTAGACATGGCTTAATAGCCAGCCAGGCTTCAACAGATCATGATGAAACTCTAGAATTCATTCTTAAAAATTCTGAAGTCATAGAATAATTTTTTTTTTTAATTTTTCAAAAATAAAAAGAGTAAAAACAAAAACTTAAAATTAAAATAAAATTACCTAATCTAAGCAACAAGATGAACCGTCAGTTGTCCAAACTCCAACAACCCCCGGCAACGGCGCCAAAAACTTGGTGCACGAAATCGTGATTGTTCATTCCCCATCAACGGCGCCAAAAACTTGGTGCGCACGTTCATAATCTTAATTCTTTTTCACAACTAACCAGCAAGTGCACTGGGTCGTCCAAGTAATAAACCTTACGTGAGTAAGGGTCGATCCCACGGAGATTGTCGGTTTGAAGCAAGCTATGGTCACCTTGTAAATCTCAGTTAGGCGGATTCAAATGGTTATGGAGATTTGATAATCAAAATATAATTAAAATATAAAATAGGATAGAAATACTTATGTAATTCATTGGTGAGAATTTTAGATAAGCGTATGGAGTTGCTTTTGTTCCTTCTAAACCTCTGCTTTCCTACTGCTTTCATCCAATTATTCATATTCATTTCCATGGCAAGTTGTATGTTGGGCATCACCGTTGTCAATGGCTACTTCCCGTCCTCTCAGTGAAAATGGTCCAAATGCGCTGTCACCACATGGCTAATCATCTGTCGGTTCTCGATCATGTTGGAATAGGATCCATTGATCCTTTTACGTCTGTCACACACCCAACACTCGCGAGTTTGAAGCTCGTCATAGTCATCCCTTACCAGATTCTACTTGGAATACCACAGACAAGGTTTAGACTTTCCGAATCTCAGGAATGGCCGCCAATAATTCTAGCTTATACCACGAAGACTCCGATCTTTCGGAATGGAGGCTAAGAGATAAACACTCAATCTAAGGTAGAACGGAAGTGATTGTCAGGCACACGTTTATAGGTTGAGAATGGTGATGAGTGTCACGGATCATCACATTCATCATGTTAAAGTGCAAGTGAATATCTTAGAATAGGAATAAGCTTGAATTGAATAAGAAAACAATAGTACTTTGCATTAATTCATGAGGAACAGCAGAGCTCCACACCTTAAACTATGGTGTGTAGAAACTCTACCGTTGAAAATACATAAGTGATGAAGGTCCAGGCATGGCCGAATGGCTAGCCCCTTAAACGTGATCTCAGAACATAAAATTAGTCAAAGACTAACCAGAGATGTGAAATAAATCACTAAAAGTAGTTTTTATACTAAACTAGTAGCTAGGGTTACATAAGATAAGTAAATGATGTAGAAATCTACTTCCGAGCCCACTTGATGTGTGCTTGGGCTGAGCATTGAGCTTTCATATGTAGAGACTCTTTTTGGAGTTAAACGCCAGGTTGTAACCTGTTTTTGGCGTTTAACTCTGATTTGCAACCTATTTCTGGCGTTTAACTCTAGAATAGGGCAGGGAGTTGGCATTTGAACGCCAGTTTGCATCGTCAAAACTCGTGCAAAGTATGAACTATTATATATTGATGGAAAGCCCTGAATGTCTACTTTCCAACGCAATTGAGATCACATCAATTTGGTTTCTGTAGCTCCAGAAAATCCATTTCGAGTGCAGGGAGGTCAGAATCCAACAGCATCTGTAGTCCTTCATTAGCCTCTGAATCAGATTTTTGCTCAAGTCCCTCAATTTCAGCCAGAAATTACCTGAAATCACAGAATTACACACAAACTCATAGTAAAGTCCAGAAATGTGATTTTTATTTAAAAACTAATAAAAATATACTAAAAACTAACTAAATCATACTAAAAACTATGTAAAAATAATGCCAAAAAGCGTATAAATTATCCGCTCATCAACTTCCCCCTTACATAGCTAATGTAGCCATATTGTTGCCCTGGTTGAGGTACTGCGTTAGCATAGAATTCCCTCACCAAGCTCTCTACCACTTTTTTTGGTGGGTTGCATAGAAGTGACCAACCCCTGTTGTTGATCTCAATGTTGATTTCAATATGCTCATTCCTCCCTAGTTGAAACCCAACTTTTGGAATGATCTCCCCCTCACTCACCCAACCATAGAATTGATTTTAGTTGAATGCAGAGAGGAACTTGTAGTCATTGAAAGAGCTTGAGGATCCAGAGGTTGGTTCCTTGATTTTTCTTTTCTTTGAGGCTGAGCTTTTTGCTGGTGCCATTAGGTTAAGAGAGTGTGTATGGGATTGTGAAAAAAATGTGTGGGGGTTGCAAGAAAGAGCAAGCAAAACAATGTTTTGTCCCAATCAAGAAAAAAGAAGAAAGAAAGAAGGGAAAAAGATGGTAAAAGATGATAAGAGAAAGGAAGGTGACAGGTGTATACTCTTCGTGTGTGATTGGGGGTTGTTGAAGTGGGAGAGGAGATGGGGAGGTGAGGCTTTTATAATGGGTGAATGGTGTGGTACGAAGGGTGGGAATTGAAAAGGGTTAAATGTTTTCCCACTTGGGGAGTGGCGCCTAGCGTGGGACGAGGCGCCAACTCTTTTTTCACATGTCTTCTGCGTGTGTTGAGTTCCAAAGTGCAAGTACACTTTGACTTCCTTGCTTTGTGAGTTGTTTACCATGTGGGCCCCATGTTTTCTCCTGAAATTGAAACTGAACCCATTAGTAATGACAAAAGAACCCCTTCACATTCCTTCTCATCAAGAGTGATTTGGATTGCAACTGATGGGTGTCTTTTGGGACACCAAACTTAATTCTTTGGCATCTTAATAAATTGGTTCCATCATTGTGTATTTAATGTGTTCATAAGAATGGAGTAATCATCAATCTTTTTATTTTCTTTTGATTCCAATTCCTCTGAACTTATTAAACCACATTCATGTTCTTACCCAAAGCATTAAGTGCTTTCAAATTAGGTGACTTGGGCTGCTAGGTGATCCTTGGTGGTGGCCACACCAAACTTAATCTCTGGGCTTACTCTTCAAAATCAGGCTATTAATTGTTTGTAAGCCTAGATTAAGTGGGTGGGAGGCCACACCAAATAATGGACATAAAGAATCAAGCAAATCAAGGATCACAATCATAGAACGAGAATAATACACACAAGAAGGGAAATAAGTGGTTATAAGATGTAACCACATCATTAGGCTCAAATCTCACTTGCTTGTGTTCTTAGCTCAAACATGATTCAAAAAATATAAAATTCAAGCAAGTTCCACAAAAGTTTTTCAATCAATTGGGGTGGTGCCCTACAGATAAGTTCCTTGGAAAATTCCTTGTTTGACTAAGCTTATTCTAAATGCAATGTTGTGATTTAGAAAGCTAAAATCTCCTTAGTTTATCCTTTTCTTTTTTTAATCAAATCAAATCTCTCATGGAAAAGGGTCAACTTAGGCTCTAATAATCCAAATATTTTTCTAATCACAACCAAAAGGCTAAAACAACTACATATGTATGTACTATCAACTACAAATGAAATTTCAACAATAAATCTAAAAAGCATGTCTAAACTATGGAGCGAAATGCAACAAACCGAAATAAAGGTACCAAAATAACAAATATATACAAAAATCTAAAAAAAATCCAAAGAGTAGTAAAAATAAGGTGCAAGGCACTAAAAGTGGCACAAAATAAAAGATAAATGTCTGCAAGGTACTAAAAGTGGCACAAAATGAAAGATAAATGTCTGAACTTATCATCCAAAATAGCAACTCCACCGACGGCGACGACGGTGACCTCCCACACTTAAAACAAAGCATCGTCCTCGATGCTAACGATCAGGCTCGGAATGGGGTTCAACAGTCACATCTGGCTACTGGGTCTCAGGCTGTGGCTCCTCAAGGGGCTGCTGCACCTCCGTGGTAGCCTGTGTCTCTGGTAGTGTCTCTGTCTGAGCTGGCTCCGCCTCATGCTCCTCCTCGTCCGAAGCGGAAGAGTCAAGAAGAGGGGGCAACTCAACGCCCAGTGCCACAAGCATCTGATCTACTCTGTCCAGACGTCGCATAATGCAGTGCTCACTGCGCTCCGTGAAGCGTAGCAGATGCTGTACTAAGAGATACGTCGGCTGGGGTGCTGGTGGTGGTGGTGCTAGTGGTGCTGCTAGTGTTGATGGGCCTGCTGTGGCTGTGGAAGAAGAGGCTCCAGGTGTCGTGGCCGCTCTGGCTCTGGCTCGGGAA
>NC_029793.2:60008056-60031150 GCF_000816755.2 Arachis ipaensis | reverse complement strand
GGGTGGTGACACATCCTCTACCTCCCATGGGCACCGGCCAGCTGAATCATCTCGGTGACCAATGTCGAGAATGGAAGTAAGCTATGGACATGTGCTCGCCACATATATCTCCTGATCAACTGAGGGAAGTATAACTCCTTCCCCTCCATAACACAGCCGATCAGGACGAGCATGTCCATCGGAATCTCAGAAAAATGGGTAGTAGGCATGACGTAATGGGCAAAGATCTGTTGCCATGTCCTGGCCTCCCTAGATAGATGAGCAAAATACATCCCCTTGGGCTTCTTGTTGTCAGCATCCATCACTCAAGGGGCATCTGGGGTGGCAATAACATCCCTCAGAGCAGCATAATCAAAGGTCATACAATGTATCGCTATCTCCGCCTACTCAATGGCATCTGTATCACTGGTCCTAGGCAGACAGCCAAGTCTATCCTGAATAGCAGCCTCAGTAACCAAGATTTGACCACCTCTCAGGTGGACTAAATCAATGGTGTATCTGAAGAAGTTACAGCAAAATTTCTTAACCCATGATGAGTTTATCCTACCTAGCTCCCTATCAATAAAGCCTAGGCCCATCCCCTGAATACGTGTCGTAATGGCTTGCCTTAAGTCAGTTGGAATGGCCAGTTTTTTCTCTATATTCAGATTCTTCTTCCGGTATATCAGAAAGCGGAGCTCACAATAGAGGTTAGGGAACCGGTGAGCGTCTGTAAGCGGTAGCTGTTGGTTAGCTTTATCCTCATCATTAATAGGGTTCTTGGCATAGTCGTGGTAGGGAGAAAGAGTGGAGGGCTGAGGTTTCTTGCACTTTCTAGAGGTAACTTTGGCTTTTTCTCTATCGGCCATCCTGAAAAAATAGATATATAGGATATAAACAATTAAGCCACGTAGAGGAAAATAAAGCAAGGCATTAAGCATATACAGAAGGCAAGAGGATTAACCTATTCATGAAGTGAGTAAAAAAGAATGAAAACTTGGAATGCAAGCAAACAGAATACAGAATTCAAATTGAGTGATGCAAACCAAGAAGTCATGCAACAATGATAGAATGCTTGTTTGATAAGTCACAATTGTCATCACGCCTCAAAGAATGTGAGTGTTAGTGAGAAAACCAAAAAGAGAGTTGTTAACAAGGTCAAAAGTTAGAAAACTAAGCCATGTGTTAGTGGCATGACAATCATGGGACTCAACCAAGAGAAGCTCAAATGAGTATATAAGACAAGCATGCTCACAATCATGAGGATAATGCAATCATTGATGATGAAATATGAGATTGTATGAAAGCATGCAATTGGAAGGCAAATCATCAATCAAAGCCACGGTCACTAAATGGGCAATAATTGGTATAGAAAGAGTGAAATATGCACTGTGTATAACTAAAACAAGTTAGAAACCAATTTGGATTAAAAGTGTCACACAAGTGGAATGCACCAATCATTACAAAGGAATGAGCCATATTCAAGAAAAATGCAAGTCAAGATCAAATGGTGAGCTTAGCATGAGTTAGAAAGCATTTGATTTAACTCAAAAAGTGAAAGCATATGAAGGTTCGCATTGAATAACCAACACCTGCTTGAATGAGTCAAGTTCACTGCATATCAACAAGAATCCAAATAAATGGGAAAGCTGACCATCTTGACTAAGGAATTGCATTTGGTAGGAAATGAATGAATGTTGTCTAGTCAAAAAGAACCAAAGGCAGTCCTTAAGTTACAAGTTAACCCAAGGAGATTTTTCCAAAAATTCGGCAGCATCCCGGCAGGAAATTAGGCATTCCCGGATAGCAGAAAATAGCAAAGATCACATATGAATCCAAGGTATAAGAAACTGGTAAAATAATCACGGATTTCATGTGATACAGGCAACATTAATCAAGCAAGGCAGGAATTAGGCAGCAGTAGCACTATGTACACAGAACTACACAGCAGTCATCATTCAGCAAAGCATGCAACATTCAAAAAGTAAACAAGAACGGAGCACTTATCAGGCCTAGAGTCCTCTAACCACAACCTAGCTACCTAACAGCATGCATCTCTATCTAACCTAATAAACAGAATTAATCAACTAGCGAACTAAAATTAACAGAGGTAATTGAAAAGAAAGAAAAAACAGAGCAGTAGTGATGAGGCAGGGACCTGGAATGGTGGCAGGGATGGAGGGAAATGGTAAATGGAAAGGAACCGAAGTGATGCTGCCCAGGAGTGGTGGCGACAATGCCCGCGGCGGTGGCGCAGGGGACGGAGGAGTAGGAGTGCCGAACAGAAAAAATAGGGCAGGCGTAGAGCAGAACATTGGTGACGAACAGTAAGGGAAAGGTATGGAATGGGAGGAGAGGAGAGACAAGGTTGATGTGAGGAGATTGTAGGGGTCGCCGGCGGTGCTGGAGTATCCGCGGCGGTGATTGGGCGGAGGTAGAAGACGAAACGGTGAGACAGGGGGATGAGAGACGGAGAGGAGAAGAGGGAGGAGACAAGACAGGGGGTAGGGCGGCGGCGGTGAGTTGCCGGACTGGTGGGTGGTGGTGGTTGCAAGCTTGAGAGTGGTGGTTATGGGGTTTGGTGGAGGGAAGAGAAAATCGAACGTTGAAGAGGAAGAAAGTGAGGGACGCGATCTTAGGGCTCCTCGCGTGGATGGGGTTAGTGTTTATGAATCCACGCATACGTGTCCTGTACGCGTCCGCGTGGGCGGTGCGAAAAAGGGATGGGCGCGGTAACGGCACCATTTTGATGAATGGAATTTTGGTGGTATAGAATTCACTAATGAAATCTCGTTGCAATATAGCTTCTAAACCAACAAATAATCCTTTCATACAAAAAATTTTTTGTCAAAAGTACAAACCCCTAAAATTATAAACCGAAGTATTTAAACCTCGGGTTGTCTCTCAAAGGAATTGCAGGGTATTGTTCTTGTTATTGGCCATGGACATGTATATTTTGGGGTTTTGAATGAGAGATAAGAAAAGTAAATGGTAATGGAAATCAAATGACAAAAAGGTCTTGGCAAGGTTTGGTGGTCAAGGATCTCTATCCTTATCACTAACCACAATATGATAATTGCAAGGATTAATCCCACTAAGTCATCCTCTAACAAGGAAAGTCAAGTGAGCTATATCAATCCAAGTCCATAGGTCATAGCTATTCACTAATTGAATTAATGAGAGCTAGAGTTAATGGCCACCAACTATCAATCACTTGGACGTTAGCAACTCAAGAATTCCTAAGTTATCTTCCCAAGCCAAGAGCATAAAATTCTACTCTAACATCTTCTCAAGCATTTTGACAAACACTTGGAAGGTATAAAAGGAAAGCATGGTAAATCTACAACAAGAATGAAATCTAACAACACTTTATTGCAAGGAATTAACAACAACAATCAAAAAAAAACATTATTGACATGAATTACCTCAAATTGAATTGAAAGAAAGTAGAAGAGACAATAGTGAATCTACAACAAAGCATAGTAACAAAATAGAAGAAATTACAACAAAAGAATAGAAGAATGATGAATGTAACAACAAAGAATTGAGAAGTAGAAGTAGAAGAAGGCATGAATTAAAACCTAGATCTAAGATTATTGACCTAAACCTAATCCTAATTCTAGAGAGAAGTGAGAGCTTCTCTCTCTAAAACTAACTAATCCTAATCCTAATGTGTGTGAATGATGAAAAATCCCCCCTTTGCTCTTCAATCCTGGGTCCTTAAATGCATTTTGGCGCCAAAGTTGGTTACAAACTGGGCCCCACAGCTTCTGAGAATTCCCTGGGCACGTTTTGACTTTAAAATCACGTGCCAGCACTGACGCGTATGCGTACAGCATGCGTGCGCGTCTCTTGACGTTTTGTGATCCACGCGTGTGCGTGGATGGTTGCATCCAAATCTTTGGCTTTTTCCATGTGTTCTCCACTTTGCATGCTTTCTTCTTCACTTCTTTGATCCATTCCTAGCCTTTTCAATCTGAAATCACTAACAAACCCATCAAGGCATCTAGTGGAATCAAAGGTGAATCAAAATCATCAAATTAAAGGTCTAAAAGCATGTTTTCACATTTAGGCACAAATTAAGGGAGAATCACAAAACCATGCTATTTCATTGAATAAATGTGAGAAACGGTTAATAAAAGACTCTAAATTCAACACAAGATAAACCCTAAAAATGGGGTTTATCATTTGGTCACGCAGCTTGCTCACCGGGCTAGAGTCCCTTGGCTATCAGATGATGAGTCACCACCAATAGTCCACGGGAAGGAGAAAGTGATTCCTTGGGGAACTTGGGTGGGTGACCAACCAGCAGCCCAGCGTAGAGACCGAGCTGTCACAGTAGAAGCATCTGGGCCAGCCTCTTCTTCAATAGCAGCCGGACCCTCTACAGCACCACATGCATCCACCAGGCCAGCACCACCATCATCAGCACCCCAGCCAACCTACCGACTCGTGCAACACCTCTTAGAGCACATGGATCAGAGTGAACGTCACAACAAGCGATGTTATGAGTGCCTGAGCCGGATGGTCGCAGCACTGGGCGTCGACATGCCTTCCGACCCCTATACTCCTTCCGACCATTCTGAGGCGGAGGAGGAGGATCAGGAGGAGGAGGCTCAGCAGGCAGAGGTTCCTATACAGACTCAGGCTCCCACAGAGACACAGCAGACTTCTGTGGAGCCACAGCCGGAGCCACAGCCTCAGCCAGCTGCAGACGTTGACCCTCTCACCCAGCCTGAGTTGTAGCATCGAGGACGATGCTTTCTTCTAAGTGTGGGGAGGTCATCGTCGTTGGCGGATTTCATTTTGGTGACCATTTTAGACTCCTGTTTTAGTTCGCTTTATTTTGTTTTATTTTCAGTACTTGCACATTTTTACTTTATTGCACTTTTGGGATTCTTGTACATATTAGTTATTTTGGATACTTTTTTTTTAGTTATCACATTTCGCACTTTGACTTGTATATATCTTAGTTTTTAGTTTGATTGGTACTTTTAGTTTGATAGTGTATATATATAGTTATTTTAGTTTATTAGTTGTGATTTGGAAAAATGTGGATTATTGAGTTTAGTTTACCCTTTTGCATATGAGAATTTGGTTTGGTTGAAAATAGGGAATAAACTAAGGAATTTTAACCTTTTCCAATCACAACATTTCATTTAGGATATATATATATATATATAATAATCTTAGCCAAAATAATGAAATTTTTTGAGAATTTTATCTATAGGGCACCCCAATTGATTTGAGAAAAAAATTTTCTTTTTTAGACCTTGCTTGAATTATATATTGTGGATCATGTTTTTGAGCTAAGAACACAAGCATATGAGATTTTGAGCCTAATTGTGTGGTTACATCATATAACCACTTATTTTCATTCTTGTGTGATTAGTCTCTTTCTATGATTGTAATCTTTGATTTGTTTAATTCTATATGTCCATTATTTTGTGTATACATGCATTTATATGATTGAGGCCATTGTTTCAAATAGCTCACTTACCCAAATAGCCTTACTTTTTATCTTCCATTGTTAACCAACTTTGAGCCTATGTTAAACCCCATTTGTTCTTAATTTTAACACATTACAAGCCTTAAAACGAAAAACAATAAATGTCTCTTGTTTGGATCTTTGATTAGTTTAGGCTAGTGAGAGTGTTTATCATTTAATTTTGGGAGATTTGGGAACATTGGGTAGAGATAAAAATGTATTTTGTAGTTTTGTTGAAAATCATGGGAATTGGGTGCATACTCATGTATCAATTATGTTTAAATCATATGCATTGATGCTTTTGTATATATTTTAGTTTTAAAAAAAATGAATGAGAAAAATAAAAAGAAAAAAATAGAAAAGAAAAATAAAAGCAATAAAAAGGGGACAAAATGCCCCAAAGTGAAGTTCAATAATAATCAATGCATATGAGTTGTGATCAAAAGCAGAATGCATGAGTATATGAAAAAGTGAGAATTATAGGTAGTTAGGTTTGTTAGAATTGTATAGGTTGTATATAGATTTGGTGGGAAGTTTAAGTTAATCAAAGATTCAAATTTTAGTCCACTTATCCATATGCATCCTACCTTGACCCTAGCCCCATTACAACCTTGTGTAAGACCTCATGATATTTGTATGCATGCATGAAATAATTGTTGATTGTTAGATGAAAAACAAATCTTGGAAAGAATGATTGGGGAGAATTGAGTTAATCAACCCTATACACTTGAGTGACTAGAGCGGATACACATCCGGTGAGGGTTCAATTGCTCAATTACATATTTTCACCTATGATCTTCTCTTTTCTTGCAAGTTTGTAAAATCATTTTAATAACTCAATTCAATTGTTGGGTTTAATTTGATTGCTATTGCTTTAGCCCTTATGCTTATATATGTATTCTTGGGATTTGATTTATTTTGAGTAAGCAGATGCATTCATTTAGATAGTTTGCATTGAATAAATGTTGATACCCTTTTTTTCTTTCTTGAGTTTAGCATGAGGACATGCTTGGTTTAAGTGTGGGGAGGTTTGATAAACCCTAATTTTGTGGTTTATCTTGTGTTTATTTTAGGGGATTTTATCAACTTATCTCACATTTATTCAATGAAATAGCATGGTTTTGTAATTCTCCCTAATTTTGTGCTTAAGAGTGAAAACATGCTTTTTAGGCATTAAAATAGCTAAATTTAATTCACCTTAATTCCATTCGATGCCTTGATATGTTTGTTGAGTGATTTCAGATTCATAAGGAAAGTATTGGATGGAAGAGATGAAGAGAAAAGCATGCAAAGTGGAGAATTCATGGAAAAACAAGGATTTGGAGCATTTAAAGCGACGCGCACGCATGAAAAGGCACATCGTCTAGGCGACGCGTACGCGTGACATGATGCATACGCGTGAGAAGAAAACGCCAGACGACGTGTATGCGTGACCCACGCATACGCATTACAGCAGGCACGTGACCTCATTAAAGTGAAAACACTGGGGGGCGATTTCTGAGCTTTTCAGGCCCAAATCCAACTGATTCCAGAGACTATTTCATGCAGAATTGAAGATTGGACAAGGGGGCAATTAGTGAGTGTAGGAATCATGCTTTAGTTAGTTTCTAGAGAGAGAAGCTCCCTCTTCTCTCTAGAATTAGGTTAGGATTAGGTTAATTTCTCTTAGATTTAGGTTTAATTTCTTGTTCTCATCTTGTTCTCTTTACTTTTCTTTGTTCAATTGCTTAGATTCTCTTAGTTCTCTTGTTAATTTCCCCTTTATGTCATTTTTATGTTGATGCACTATTGTTGGATTTGGATTTTCTTTTAATGCAATTTACATTTTATGTTTCTTTATGTTGTTAATTGAATTGTTGTTGTTAATTCCTTGCAATTGGTAGTTGTTAGATTTTATTCTTGTTGTCATTTTATCTTGCTTTCCTTTTGTGCCTTCCAAGTATTTGATAAAATGCTTGGAAGGATGTTAGAGTAGAATTTTTGTGTTCTTGGCTTGGAATGGTAACTTAAGTGAACTTGAGTTGCTAATGTCCAAGTGATTGATGATTGGTGTCCATTGACTCTAGCTTCCACTAAGTTAATTAGTAAGTTGGCTAGGACTTATGGATTAGGATTAATGTAGCTCATTTGACTTTCCTTTACTTGTTAGAGGATGACTTAATGGGATTGATCCTTGCAATTATCATGTTGTGGTTAGTGACAAGGATAAAGATCTTTAACCATCAACCCTTGCCAAGACCTTTTTACCATTTGAGTCTCTTTACTTTCTTGTCATTTAAATTTCTTGCCTCTTATTCCAAAACCCCAAAAGATACAATCCCATAACCAATAACATGAACACTTTCCTGCAATTCCTTGAGAGATGACCCGAGGTTTAAATACTTCGATTATTTTTATTGGGGTTTATACTTGTGACAAACAAATTAAAAATTGATTGAGGATTGTTTGTTGGTTTAGAACTATACTTGCAACGAGATTTCATTGAGAAATTCTTTACCGACATTTTCCTTCATCACTCCCTTTGCCACATTAATCATGGCATTTGCAGTAGCTAGGAAAGGTCTTCCGAGAATGATAGAGTCATCCTCATCCTCTCTAATATCTAAGACTATGAAGTTTGCAGGGATGTAGTGGTCTTCAACCTTTACCAAGACATCCTCTACTAAGCTATATGGCTTCTTCGTTGATTTGTCTTCCATCTCTAGTGAGATGTTTGCAGCTTGTAACAACCCCAGTTTTCGAGTACGCGAGATCCTTTCTGAAGGTACGGATTTCTCCGGAAGATCAGTAAAGGGAACACCTCTAATGTATTATCAAGCATCTCAATCCTCATTGTCATTATATCATCTTTAAGCTAGAACCTTTTCTGAGGCAAGCTCGATAACGCAGTCACGAAGAACTTAGTTTTTGAACCGTATCGGTTAGGAGTTTTGATTCTGGTTTCCATAAATAGTCTCAATTTGATGAACCGGACTCGATTCATGAGAGAGGAGAGATAATAGTATAATATTATCATTATATTAGTATTAGAAGATGCTTGAATGATATTATAAGGTTACCTGGTCTGTTTTAGTTAAAAACAGAAAATCGGTTTAACCGGGTTCACAGTTTACTGGTGCAGCTTAGCACCAGCACTCTCTTATGACTTTAGCAATGCTAAGGCCTCATCATACATGTTCTATTCTCATAATAAATATGTTACCAGTTTCAATTATTCTAGTAGCTCAGAAAATAATTTTTAGAGATGTTTTTACAAGTGTTCCGATACATCTAGTTTTAGTAGTTATACACCTGAGATATTTTAATATTATTTTAACCCACCTCCAAGCCAACAAATCACAACTCACCCTACACCCCCAAGACACTCCAAGTCTGGTCATTTACTCCCTTTGGATGAAAATGAAAAGAGAGAAAAGAGAGAAACTTTCATGAACAATTAATCTTCAAAGCTTGATTTCTTCTGAACTAAAACTCAAATCAAAACTCCGATTTCACCAAAATGATCCTCTCTTTGTCCTCTACATAACCATATAACATATCAAGGCTGAAAATAAGGTAAGATGGCTGTCTCCCTCCCTCTTCAATTCGGTTTTCAAGGAAACATGCTTAAACATGTGTTTTCTTGATGTCTTCCTTAGGAATCATGCTTAACTTGACTTGAGGCCCAAGAAACATTAATTTCAAGCAAGTATAAGGTGAGATATCCTTTCCTAACGTGCTGAGAAAGATTTGGTCAGCTGAGGGATTTTGAATTTAAAGTTGTTCTTGATGTGATTTAGAAGGAAAAAGTGCTTAAGGACCCCCTAAGGACATAACCAAATTAGGAGCAGCAAAACCAGGTAGGGTGTAACAAAATTAATCTTGATTATTTGTGTTTGAGTTGTGTGAATGTTGTATGATTTGGCTGTGCTAAAAATTGGTTGCATATATGATTGATTCTTGGTGAAAATTTGGTAAAATTTTGATGAAATTTGATGAAATTCAGGCTTTAAAGTTCATGTTCTTGGAGCATCTGGAAAAACGAAACCCTAGGCTTAAATTGAGGTTCAATTTGTGTTGAAATCATGTGGAAAAGATGGGGTTTTAGTGGCTACAATTTTATTTTGAATTATGATAAAAATCGGTTGCTGAAATGATTGAAAAACGGGTAAAAACAGAGAAAGAATCTGAAGAATTTACGAAAAACACTTTGAGTGTGGTGAAGAATATTGAAGTACACCTTTTAGATCTTAAAAAGGGCAAGGTTGTAATTATTTTGGTGTTTGAGGGGTTATTTGGTAATTTTTGAAAGTTAGGGTGGTAAAAGTAGAAATATTAAAAGTTACGGGTGGTAAAAAGTGAATTTTAAAGGTTAAAGGCTAAAGTAAAGTTAATTTTCGAAAATTTGATGATAAAATAATAAATAATAATAAAATATTAAATAATGATATTTAATTAAAAATAATATTTTAATAAAAATAATAAAATAATGCGGAAAAGGCAATTTTCTGTAAAAGCTTTAGAAAGACAACTTTAAGCGCAGAATCTCATAATTACCTTCATAAAACACTTAGGGAGTGGTAATAACATGTTAGTGAGGCAAAGATAAAAGAAAGATAAAAAGTTTAAGAAAAGATAAAAGTCGAAGAAAAAGTCTCTAAAGTTTTAATGACAGAAACAGACAGAGATTAGTGAACGAACTAGAGCAACATAGTTAGTCCTTGAGTTGCGAATAGGGTTAGGTATAATATGAAAAGTTAAACTGTTTCAATATAGACTTAATGAACCTATACTTGGGACAGGCATACTATTCATATCAAAATTTACATAAGCTTCAAATACATATGTTAAACAGAGTAATCAGAATAGAGTAAAGAGATATAGAGAAAAGAGCAACCAGAGCAGAGCAAAGAGACAAAGGGAAAAGAGTAATATAACAAAGAGAATAGAAGAGAAGAGTATAAAAATAAAGAGTTAAGCCTTATGGCATGATATTCTATTATATGTTCATCTGATGCTTTTCTATTGGCCCTAGAGGTCCTGTAGGCCCAAGTTCACCTACAGTGAGTTGTTATTCCTGTAGGCCAAAGTTCACCTACAGTGAATATCAATTGTGTATCTCAGGGTGTTGCTCCTGTAGGCCAAAGTTCACTTACAGAGAGTTGTGATACCTGTAAGCCGAAGTTCACTTACAGGGGCGCCATCTCTGTAAGCCGAAGTTCACTTACAGAGGTGCCATTTTTGTAGGCCGAAGTTCACCTACAGAAAGTTGTTCTGTTGTTTTTAGACTATTCCTGTAAGCCGAAGTTCACTTATGGGAGTGTTGTTTCTGTAGGCCGAAGCTCACCTACATAGATAAAGCCATATCTAGGACTAGTTCCTGGGTAATGTCGGGATGCAGGGTGTAAACCGACACGTGAGCTCATGGCCTGCATAGGACAGACATGCATCATACATGGTTGTGCATTTCCTCTGTTATGATTGTTAAATGAATGTATGCTTTGCTTGTTTGTATTCTATTCTTTGTATTTGTGTTTTATTTTCTTGTATTCTTTTGTTTGCGTTCTGCTTTCTGTTTTTTTCTATTTTCTCTATTTATCTGTATCTTCTATTCACTACTTCTCGGTATTTTGCTATTCGTCTGCTAAACAACACGGAATTAATGAACGTAACTAATAACCCCGGCTCTACTAAGAACTCCCCAGTTCTTATCCCTTCTCTCTCCCTTCCCCCTTCAAATGGAAGCAGGAGTACCCTTCTGTAACCTACTGATGACCGTTTTGCAAAGAGGATTCCCCTCTATGTAGTCTTCTGAGTCTAGAGTGAACTCTGTTACCTGTTTATATGTATATACTTTGAGACCAGCCAACGTCTACACCCCGTTTGTATGCAAACTTTTACTTAAATCCTATGTACGAGACTCCTGTTATGTGGCTACTTGATGAGGTACCGGAGAGACGTCATGTGGCAATGACTAATCGTGCAGAGGAGTAGTATATGATGTTCCACCTTTTGATGACATTCTACCCGACTTGAGTTTTGAAGGCTTAGAACATACTTTCCCTCGCCTTAGTTGTATAGAGGGACTAGGTGAGTATAGAGTCTAGGCTAGCCTGGGTGCCAGCTTAGGGACTTCTTGAACAGGTCAGGGCCTGGGATGTTGTATGTATATATATGTATATATTTATTATCTAGCTATATCTAGGGGTAATCTAACTAAAGATCTTTACTCTGATAAAGGTTGGATAATCGAATGATATTAACTATTGAGATGTATGTAAGTGTGGTTGTTTATAACTCTGGTATTTCTTATTATTTACAAATTGATTGTGAGTGATTCTATTTATTAATCCAAATGTTTTCAAAAAAATATCTCGCAAAATAACTACGCTTTTAACAACGAATCATGCTCATATAATAAATAATAGATAATAATTAGGAAGACAAGTTGGTAGTGCTCAGTTTCTAGTATGATCATGACATACCAGAAATAGGGTCGTTACATAGCTTGTACCTCAAAGATTTCCAGCTTCTCCATTACAGAGAGTGGCATGAGGTTTATGCTTGACCCTAGGTCACACAGAGCCTTCTCAAAGGTCATGGTGCCTATGGTGCAAGGAACCAGGAAGCGTCCAGGATCTGGAAGCTTCTGAGGTAATTTCTGCTGAGCCAAAGCATTGAGTTCTTTGGTAAGCACTGGAGGTTCTTCCTCCATAGGCTTTGTACCAAAGAGCTTGGTATTCAGCTTTATGAGAGCTCCTAGGTACCGAGCAACCTGCTTTTCCCTAGTGTCTTCATCCTCATCAGAGGTGGAGTGTTCATTAGAACTCATGCACTACAGAAGTGCATGCAAAGGAACCTCTATGGTCTCTACATGAGCCTTGGATTTCTTTAGTTCTTGGATAGGGATTTCCTGAGTGGGCATTGAGCACTTAGAGGGTGTGCCTTTACTGGCATTCAACGCCAGCTCTGATGGCTCTTTGGGCGTTGAACGCCCATGCTATATACCCCTACTGGCGTTCAATGCCAGTTTCCTTACCATTTTGGGCGTTGAACGTCCAGCAGAGATGTCTTGGCTGGCATTCAATGCCAGCTTCCCTGCCTGTTGGGGTGTTGAACGCCCAGTGAGGGCTTCCTCACTAGCGTTCAGCGCCAGCTCTGGTGCCAGTATGGGCGTTCAGCACCAGGGCTTCTTCACTGGCGTTCAGCGCCAAGCTCTTAGCCATTTTGGGCGTTGAACGCCCAGTGAGATCTTCCTCACTGGCGTTTAATGTCTTCCCAGTCTCTCCATATTCGGCCTCTACCTCTATGGTGATGGCCTTGCACTCTTCTCTTGAGTTTACTTCAGTGTTACTAGGAAGAGTGTCCGGAGGAGTCTTAGGGATTATCTTGCTCAGTTAACCAGTCTGTACCTCCACATTTTTGATGGAGGACCTTGTTTCAGTTATGAAACTATGAGTGGTCTTATAGAGGCTGGAGACCAGAGTGACTAAGTCAAAAAGGCTCTGCTTTGGAGTCACCATGTTCCCTTGAGAAGATGGGAATGGTGGCCTATTGTTGAACCTATTCTGGTTCCTTCCACCTTGATTACTATTGAAGTCTTGCTGAGGGTTCTGTTGATCCTTCCATGAAAGGTTAGGATGATTCTTCGGAAGGGTTTTAGGTGTTTCCATAGGGTTCTCCCATGTAATTCACCTTTTCCATGGTGGGTTGATCAGGATCATAAGCTTCTACTTCAGAAGAAGCTTCCTGAGTGCTGCCAGTTGCAGCTTGCATTCCAGTCAAATGCTGAGAGATCATATTGACCTGCTGGATCAAGATCTTGTTCTGAGCCAATATAGCATTTAGAGTGTCAACTTCAAGAACTCCTTTCTTTTGATTTTTGAAATTGAATTTTCAATTTTGAAATTTGAATTTTAAATTTTAAATTTTGAACTTTTTTAAATTTTGAATTTTTAAAATAAAACAAGATAAGATAAAGATTTGAAAAAGATTTGCTTTTTTTTTAAAAGATTTGAATTTTGAAATTTAAAACTAAGATAAGATAAGATAATAATTTAAAATTAAAATCTGAATTTTCATTGTAATTTTTGAAAATTTAATTAAAGATAAGAAAAGATATTTTATTCTTTTGATTTTTGAATTTAATGAAAAAAGAGAAAAATAACAAAAAGACACCAAACTTAAAAATTTTAGATCTAAGATACCTAGAATTCGAAAATTGCAAAGAAAAACACAAAGAGACACCAAACTTAAAAATTTTAAGATCAAAACAAAAAGAAAAACAAGAACACTTTGAAGATCAAGAAGAACACTAAGAACAAAACTCAAAGAATTCAAAGAAAATAAGAACACGCAAAAGACACCAAACTTAAAATTTTTGAAAACCAAAGAAAAATTTTTTGAAAATTTAAGGAAAAGACACAAGAAGACACCAAACTTAAAGATTGACACAAGATTCAAATAAAAGAAAGTATTTTTGAAAATTTTTATAAAGAAAGACTTAAATAATTCAAAAATTTAACCAAGAACAAGAACAAAAGACTCAAACCAAAAACAAAGGTTAAACAAAGAAAAGAAAAGGTTTTTGAAAAAAAAATTTGAAAGATTTTTTTTGATTTTTTGGAAAAAAAAAGAAAAATAAAATAAAATAAAATAAAAGACTCTAACAAAATTAAAGACAATACCTAATCTAAGGAACAAGATAATCCGTTAGTTGTGCAAACTCGAACAATCCCCAACAACAGCGCCAAAAACTTGGTGCACGAATCCCCACACTTCGTACTGTACCAGCAAGTGCATTGGGTCGTCCAAGTAATACCTGAGCAAGTCAGGATCGATCCCACGAGGATTGTAGTTTAAAGCAAGCTATGGTTACCTTATCTTAGTCAGGTGAATAGAAAGGTAGATGGTTTGATTAATTGTATAAAAGAAAATAAGGAGATCTAAACTAGGTTAACCTATTTATAATGATAAGAAGATGGTTAAGGCTTGGAGATGCTTTGTCCTTCTAGATTAACTCTGGTCTTATTGTCTTCCTCAATTGTGAATGATTTCTTCTATGGCAGGCTATATTGATCAACGCCTTACGGTCGCGGTCGCCAATCTCCTCCATATTTGAACGCCAAGGTTAGCATGGATCCATTCTGATAGAGGGCACTACAACATTTCGGGTCTATGGTCACGGTTTTTTTTGTCACGGTAAAAAACCGTGACCATAGACCCTCTATGGTCACGGTTTTTTACGGTGACCAAAAAAAAAGCTATGGTCACGGTTTTTTTGGAAAGGGTGACCATAGAGTATCTATGGTCACTCTTTTTTAAAAAAGGGTGGCCTAAAAGGGTCTATGGTCACGGTTTTGAGGGGTGACCTAAAGGGGTCTATGGTCACGATTTTTTACAATGACCAAAAAGGGTCTATGGTCACGGTTTTTCAAAAAAAGGTGACCTAAAAGGGTTTATGGTCACGGTTTTAGGGGTGACCTAAAGGGGTCTATGGTCACGGTTTTGGGGGTGGCCTAAAAGGGTCTATGGTCACAATTTTGGGGGTGACCTAAAAGGGTCTATGGTCACAATTTTTCAAAAAAGGGTGACCTAAAAAGGTTTATGGTCACGGTTTTGGGAGGTGACCTAAAGGGGCCTATGGTCACGGTTTTGGGGTGGCCTAAAAGGGTCTATGGTCACGGTTTTGGGGGTGACCTAAAAGTGTCTATGGTCACGATTTTTTGGAAGGGTGACCTAAAAAGGTCTATGGTCACGGTTTTGGAGGGTGACCTAAAGGGGTCTATGGTCACGGTTTTTGGGGGTGACCTAAAAGGGTCTATGGTCACGGTTTTAGGGGGTGACCTAAAGGGGTCTATGGTCACGGTTTTTTACCGTGACCAAAAAGAGTCTATGGTCACGGTTTTTCAGAAGGGTGACCTAAAAAGGTCTATGATCACGGTTTTAGAGGATGACCTAAAGGGGTCTATGGTCACGATTTTTGGGGGTGACCTAAAAAGGTCTATGATCACGGTTTTAGGAGGTGACCTAAAGGGGTCTATGGTCACGGTTTTTTACCGTGACCAAAAAGAGTCTATGGTCACGGTTTTTCAGAAGGGTGACCTAAAAGGGTCTATAGTCACGGTTTTAGGGGTGATCTAAAAGGTCTATGGTCACGGTTTTGAGGCGTGACCTAAAAGAGTCTATGGTCACGGTTTTACGAAAGAGTGACCTAAAAGGGTTTATGGTCATGGTGTTGGAGAGTGACCTAAAAGTATCTACGGTCACGGTTTTAGGAGGTTGTCCAACCGGTCGTCCAACCCCTCTATACACTCGCATATCACAAGTTTCTCTGTGTCGTTTGTCACATGTCGTGGGTCATCGTGCTCGTCTCTCGTCGCCCGTCTTGTCCTCATTGCTCAGAAAGTTGTCTTTACTGAAAAGTAAATAAATCAAAGTTATTAAATTTATTATATTTGTTAAGGATTTTATTTTAAGAAAATTATTTTACTGAAAGTAATTAAATAAAACTCTGATACTTTAAATTTAAAAATAATTAGGAGTTATATGTAATTTTTTATAATAATTGGAATTTAAATTAATTAGATTTTTTATATAATCTTTATTAGATATTTGGTATAATTGAAATTATAATTTTGGTAATTGAAAAATAAGAAGAATTGTATATTTTAATTTAAATAAATTCTATTATGTATGAATTATGTTATTAATTTGAACTCATTGAAATTAATTTATTAAAAATGATTAGATTGATATTTATAAATGTTTTGAGTTTAAGTCAATTAATATTTATGTATAATTTTTATTATAATTAGTTATTTTATAAATTAAAGTTTCGGTGATAGAAAAATAATAAAAAGTTATATCATTTAATTTGAATAATTAATATTATGTTTAAATTATATTTTATAAAAATGTTATTAATATATTCATTTTATATTTTAAATTAGAAATAATTGATTGAACTTAGCAATATGTTGATAAATAATGTTTCTAAATATTTTTAATAGAATATATTTGGTTTCAAAATTATTTTACCCTCCAATTTTATCAAAATATCTATTCATATATATCCATATTCCTTTATAAAATCCCTATTTTCAACCATAAATTCCTAAATTGAAATAAAAATCCTAATTCCTAAATTAAGAAACCCTAACCCTAGTTTTCCCCTTTCCCCAGCCTCTGAACGCAGCCTCCCCCCTTTCTTCCTAAACCTAACACAAACAGAAAATCAAAGAGAAGGGAGTGATGCAGAGAAGGAGAGCTCGAGCAAGAGGATGCCGCTGCTGTCGCCGTGGGTCGTTACCACCGTCACCGCCGTCGCCCTTAGAGATCGTCCCTGATGTAGTTGAAGCTTCCCCCGCCGCCGTCGAGTTACTCTCATCGCAGAGCCTTCAACGTTGCCACACTTCTTCGCTGAAAAGGGATCTCGTCGCCGTGCTCTGCTGGCACGAAGTCGTCGCGTCTCGCCGCCAAGGGTTCCGTCGCCGTCGTGCCTTGCCTCTGTCACCGTTAATCCACCGCTACTGCTTCCAAGGCTCGTCACCGTCACCGTCACAGGCAGGAAAGGGGAAAAACGAACAGAACGTGAGGGAGAGGAGGAGTTCTCATCGCTGTTGTGTGCCCAGTTATCACTGCTGCTTCTAATCCCGCCGTTGCTATTGCGTTGCCGCCTCCGGAGCTCGACACCTCCGGAGCTCGCTACCGTTGCTGGTGGATCCGCCGTGGGAAGAAACGTGATGATGGGGAAAGAATCTATAACTGTTACTGAGCTCTGTCCCCTGTTTTTTGTTAGTCTATCTCTGCCAATGAGGTTTAGTGAGTTATTGCAAATAATTCATAAATATGATTAATTGATAGGAATAAGCTTGATTTGAGGTTGTGAAATTTGGATTAAGTTTGGTATTGAGATGATTTTCTAGTATTTCAATTAATTTATTGATTTCAAGTTGTGGCTGTGAATGTCATTGGGTGTTATTATTGTGAGTGATTGATTAATTGACAAGATTAATTTTGGATTGAGGCTGTAATTGATATTGGTTTTCTGATTTTGATGGAATTGTTGACAATTTTGATTTATGTGATTATGCTAAATTAGTTGAGTTGTGGCTGTATTTTGATTATTGAGAATAAGTGCTTGCCGTTGATTTTAGTTATCTGATATATCGGAATGGCTGTGAAATTGCCTTATGACTGGTTGGGATTGGTTTTGGTGGTTATTAAAGGATTTGAACTTAAAGGATCAAATTGTTCTTAAGAACCTGATTTTGTGAAATAATATAGTAACTTTAAGAGTACATAAATAATTCTGTAATGGCTGGAATTGCGTGTGGTTAAATTCTGAATGAATTTGGATAAGTCTAGTTGATTGAGTTTAATTTTTGAAGTCAGATTGGTTGATTATGTCGAAAATTGTGGATCATGATGGAAATGTTAATTATTGCGAATTGTGAATTTCTGATTGATTGAGAAGTTTCTACTTGATACTTGTTGAGAAAAGATAGATGAATTTGTTGCTGTAAATTGAATTTGATGCTGAACATATCACGGAGTAATTTTTTTTCCAATTTCATTGATGTAAATCGTTAGTACACAATTACACATGAAGTAGGTTTCATGCATGAAAATTTGATGAAGTGAAGTGACTGAAAATTAATATTCTATTGCAATCCAAATTCAATACGCAAAGTTTGTTGAACGATTTTGTATGTTCAAGTATGCCATGTTTAGTTTGTTAAGTTAAATACTGCACATATATACAAGCTAAGTTAATTTCAGTCTGTAAATTCTTTCTTTTTCAATATTATTTGCTGCTTTGGATTGAAAAATTATAGTTGAGTTTGTTGTCAAAAATGATCAATGAGCAGAATTTGTTGGTAGAAGTAAAATTTGTTGGCTTCTATCTTATAGTTTATATAATTGTTCATTATTTTGTGTTGATTAAATAATCTACTACCATATTTTTTATTTATATTTATTTATTGCTATGATTTATCTTAGAAAACAAGGTTCAATAATGAAGAGAATGTGAATGGATCAAATGCAAGGAAAGAAAATCCTTTGATTATATGGAAAATGGTCCTAATTTTGTTGGATATGAAATCCCAAACCTTGATGATGGGGAAGAAGTCAGTGGGATTATCAAGAATGATGAAGCTGCTGCTGATGAGGTGGATTAGTCAATTAATCATTAAAATGTTATAATAAGTCCATAAAATTAAATTTTAAGCATTTCTTGATGTCTTTTGTACTTTTTTTTAGGGGAATCTATCCGATATTATATGTAATGGATAAATTACATCCTATTTTGATTTGTGTTGTTTGAATTAAAAACATATCTAGTTTATAATGTAAATTTTATGATTTATATTTTTTTGAATTTTTTCTTTGTAAATTGATTTTGTAATTATCAAAATTTTGGGATATGATTATGCTATAAAAAAATATAAAAAAAAATTTGTAATTATCTATGGTTACAATTTTAAGATAGGGTGACCATAGATAAGCTATGGTCACAGCAAAAAACTGTGACCATAGATAAGGCTATGGTCATGGTTTTAAGGAGGGATGACCATAGATAAGCTATGGCCACGGTGAAAATCATGACCATAGATAAGGCTATGGTCATGGTTTTAAGGTGGGGTGACCATAGAGGCTATGGTCACGGCGAAAAACCGTGACCATAGATAATGCTATGGTCACGGTTTTAGGGAGGGGTGACCATAGAGGCTATGGTCACGGTGAAAACAGTTAAGGCTATGGTCACGGCCAAAACCGTGACCATAGATAAGGCTATGGTCACGGTTTTAGGGAGGGGTGACCATAGAGGCTATGGTCACGGTCAAAACCGTGACCATAGATAAGGCTATGGTCACGGTTTTAAGGAGGGGTGACCATAGAGGCTATGGTCACGGTTTTTACGCGTGACCATAGATTAACCTATGGTCATGCTGAAAAAACGTGGCCTAAAGTGTCAGAATTTGAAAATTGAAACCGTGATCATAGAAACCGTGACCATAGATTAAAAAACCGTGAACATAGACCTATGGCCACAAGAGAATAGGCCACGGTAAAAAACCGTGACCATAGGTCTAAAACCATGACCATAGATCTATGGTCACCCCTTTTTACTAGCTATGGTCACGGTTTTTTACCGTGGTCATAGGCCTTTTTTTTGTAGTGGGGTGAAGCTCCTGCAGTCCATTCTTCTTAATGATCCTACTCAAAACACCACAGACAAGGTCGAATCTTCTGGATCAGAGAATGCTGCACCTTTGGGTTCTAGCCTCTACCATAGAGACCCTAATCTCCCCCTACCTCGGCTGAACTGGTGTCTCGAGAAGTCCTCAACAAAGTTGTGGATTAGCTGTCTAAGAGATGTATAATCAAGCTGGCGGTTCGATGCTTTCCAATTATATATTCACACGAACCCAAGAAGAACACGGGTGGTTGTCAGCCATGCGGTCTTAGTATGAAGAACGAAGATGATTATCACGGGTCATCCCATTCATCAAGTTAAAGAACGAAGATACATCTTATAATTGAATCAAACACGGATTGAAGAAAAATGGTAATACTTTTATTAATCCATAAAACTCAACAGGGCTCCTCCCATCAACCTAGGAGGTTTAGAAACTCATACTGATAGAAAACATAATGATACACGAAAATATGGCATAAAGTCCTCTAAGATTATGTAAAATATCCCTTAAATACTAAACTAATGAATACGGATTACATAAGGGTAAAACATTCTTTTAGTACTAAAATCCACTTTTGGGGCCCACTTGGTGAGTGTTGGGGCTGAGCTTTGATGAGATCCACGTGCTATGAGGCCTCTATGGCATTGAACGCTGGCTAGGGGGTTCTCTTTGGGCGTTTGGATACTGGTCTCCTCCTTTGGGCACTGGACGCCTGGACTAGGGCAGGAGGCTGGCATTGGACGCTAGTTTTGAGCTTTCTATTCTGAAGCAAAGTATAGACTATTATACATTTCTGGAAAGCTCTGGAAGTCAGCTTTCTATAGCCGTTGAGAACCTCCATTTGGACTTCTATTGCTCCCAAAAAGCTCTTCCAAGTGCAAGAGGTCAGATCTGGACAACATCTGCAGTGCTTTCTCTGTCTCTGAATCAGACTTTTGCTCCAGCTCCTCAATTTCAGCCAGAAAATACCTGAAATTGCACAAAAATACACAAACTCATAGTAGAATCTAAAAATATGAATTTTACACTAAAACCTATAGGAATATAATAAAACTTAAACAAAACATACTAAAAACTATATGAAAATGATGCCAAAAAGCGTATAAAATATCCACTCATTAGACACTGTTCATATCGTGACACGAGGAACGAGGTCTGGACCAAAGGCAGGCGAAAGGCCGACCTCTTAGGACTGCCTGGCTCCCGCACACGACATCCTTAAGGGAGGTTGGACATTTACAAAGAGGCCCATAGAAGGCCCAATGCAGCAAGGTCACCGCCTCTGAAAGGCGATTACCAAAAGATATGATCTTACCAAACAAGATATAAAGATAAGATAAGAATCTTCTCCCCAAAGAAGATCTCAAAACACCACTATAAATACACTGGAGCCTCCAAGTATAAATCATACTCCAATTCTACTAAAAACCTACCTAAACCCCTTGCTAACTTAAGCATCAGAGTCTCTTGCAGGTACCACCACCCAACCCCCCAAGGAGCTCGGATAGGCAGCACCTCAACACTGGTAGATCGGAGATCAACACTCGGAGGAAACACGGACCTCACGTCCGGTCCGAACTCAACGTTTCAGATAACCCTCGGAATAGTAAGGATATATATGGTTAAATGAGCTTGAAATTTGAATCTTTGATTAACTTAAGCTCTCACCTAACACATATAACAACCTATACAATTCTAATACAATACCTAGGTACCCATAATTTTCACTTTTTCACATACTCATGCATTCTTTTCAATCACCACACATATGCATTGATTTTTATTGAACTTTGCTTTGGGATATTTTGTCTCCTTTTTATTGCTTTTTTTTTCACTTTTTCTTTTTCTAATTTTTTTTCTTTTTATTTTTTTCTTCATTTTCATTTTATCATTTTTTTTTCAAACTAAAATATATACAAGAACATCAATGCATATGGTTTAAACATTTAATGCATGAGTATGTATCCAATTCCTAAACTTTTTCACAAAACTATAAAATACACTTTTATCTCACCCAATGTTGCCAAATTTTCCACAATTAAATGATAAACACTCTCACTAGTCTATGCTAATCAAAGATCCAAACAAGGGATATTTGTTATTTTTCATTTAGGGGTAGTGATGTGCTAACATTAAGAATGAAAGGGGATTAAAATAGGCTCAAAATTGGCTTACCATGGTGGATAGAATGGTAGGCTATTTGGGTAAGTGAGTTAAATGAAATGAAGGCCTCAATCATATAAATGCATTGATAAACCCCAATTTTGTTGTTTATCTTGTGTTGAATTTAGGGAATTTTATCAACTTTTCTCACATTTATTCAATGAAATAGCATGGTTTTGGGAATTTCTCCTAATTTGTGCTTAAGAGTAAAAACGTGCTTTTTAAGCCTTTAAATCGCTAATTTTATTTATTCACTTTAATTCCATTCGATGCCTTGATATGTTTGTTAAGTGATTTCAGGATTAAAAGGCAAAGATTGAGTTGAAGGAATAAAGAAAAAACATGCAAAAAATGAAAAATTCATGAAGAAATGAGGATTTGCAGAACTCAAGGCCACGTGCATGCGTCACCCACGTGTATGCGTGAGAAGGAGATTCGCCAGCGACACGCACGCGTCACCCACGCGCACGCGTGAAGAGGAATTTTGCAATGCGACGCGTACGCGTGACCCATGCGTACGCGTGACAAGCGGCACATGACCTCACTAAAGACAATATGTTGGGGGGCGATTTCTGAGTTCAAGAAGGCCCAAATCCAACTCATTTATGATGTTTTTGAATCCAAGGATTGCATTTCAAATTTTAATTTAGATATTTCTTTTTATTGTGAATTGTTTACTGATTAAAAATTATTTGTTTTCAATATATTTTCTATATAAATGTTTTTTAAAATATTAATATGTATTATATTAAATAATTTAATTAAAATATGTTAGATTATCATTTAACTTTTTTCAACTATATTTATACTCGAAATTAAATTTTAAAAATTAACTTTCATAAGTTTCTTTTAAAAAATAAAACCCCGTTTTGGGCTTTGATGTTCTATTCATCATATATCAAGAAGTACTTTACGTCAGTTAAGGTAAACACATATCTACGATCAGCCAGAATTTTGTGATAATTAGATCATAGAAAATACAAATATTACAATTTCAAACCTTGAACCTTGCATTATCGAATCGAAACAATATACTTTATACAGACATTACATTAGTATTCAAAGAGAAAGAATCTTGGCTAAAACAATCAACATTACACTCGAATTAGTCTTACCTGTATGATGTATTTTACTATTTTATATACAAATCAAATAGTAGTTGAGTAAGTCACAAAATTACACTTATTAATTAATATATTGGGAAGGGAGGTATATTGTTCAAAGTCATGGAAACTGGGTGTGTTTCACCCACCAAACAAATCGGACCATCAGATTGTT
>NC_029793.2:59984249-60008031 GCF_000816755.2 Arachis ipaensis | reverse complement strand
GTAACCTTTCACAATTTAAAATTCAGCCTTCATAAAATCTGATCATCCGATTCTTTTACAAATTTTATTATGAAAAAAAAAAATCTAAAAAATCAGTACTTTTAATTTATTAAAATTTAGTCAGCATTAAGCAACAAAAGAAAAATAAATAATTTTATACTATTAGATGAGATTATAATTTAAAAAAAAATCACACTACATATTAAAAATAAAAAACACGCAAACTAACTATTGTCGTGAATAACACATAATTTCCATCCATTTCTATAAAAGTTAGTCCACAAAATTAAGAAAGTGATACGAGAGCATACACGGGACAAGAAATGCATGTGACGTAACAGCCAATGAATTTGAACCCTAAAATAAAAGATTTATATATTCATTACAATACCAATAGATTCCATGTGCCTGCAATCACAACCACGGACTAAATGGTTGAACCTCAGCACAAACCCGAGAGATAATATAAATGAAAAAGGCAACTACTTCGATAAAAATACCAAAAATAACTTCTCATGATGATCTTTGTTTAAAAAATGTAACTTATTTGTTTAGCAATACTTTAAATAAAGATAACATTTTTACATGATCAAAATAAAATATTTTCACATAATGACATTCATAAAATCTTTATTGAATTAGCCACCGAGTAAAAACAACAACCCCGAATTCGTACTGGTCCACTCTACACTCACCCCTCCCTCAAACCTCATATATAAATACGCACCTTCAACTCCTTATCTGAAATTCATATTACTCAAAAAATAATAAAAAAAAAACGCTTACAAAATAATGGCCTCTCAGTCTTGCGCAGCCGCACTCTTAGGCGGTTTGGCCAACGTCAACACAACGGCCGCAAACTTCATCTGCGGCCAGCTGGACGCTATTAACCAGAAGCTCACCGACACCACCTACGCCGTCGACAACACCTACCTCCTCTTCTCTGCGTACCTAGTCTTCGCCATGCAGCTCGGCTTCGCCATGCTCTGCGCGGGCTCCGTCCGCGCCAAAAATACCATGAACATCATGCTTACCAATGTTCTTGACGCAGCCGCCGGTGGCCTCTCCTACTACCTCTTCGGCTATGCCTTTGCCTTTGGAGGCCCCTCCAACGGCTTCATCGGTCGCCACTTCTTCGGTCTCAGTGACTTCCCCTCTCCCTCCGCCGACTACAGCTTCTTTCTCTACCAGTGGGCCTTCGCCATCGCCGCAGCCGGCATAACTAGCGGCTCCATCGCCGAGAGAACGCAGTTCGTCGCTTATCTTATATACTCCTCGTTCCTAACCGGCTTCGTCTACCCTATCGTCTCTCATTGGTTTTGGTCGTCTGATGGGTGGGCCAGCCCCACCAGAACCAGTGGAAGCCTCCTCTTTGGATCTGGCGTAATTGATTTTGCCGGATCTGGAGTTGTCCACATGGTCGGCGGAGTTGCCGGCCTATGGGGAGCCTTGATTGAAGGACCACGCATAGGTCGCTTTGACAGAAGTGGCCGTTCGGTGGCCCTTCGAGGTCACAGCGCTTCCCTAGTTGTGCTAGGTTCGTTTATGTTATGGTTCGGTTGGTACGGTTTCAATCCAGGCTCCTTTCTAACCATTGCGAAAAGCTACGGTAAAAGTAGCGTGTATTATGGACAATGGAGCGCGATAGGGAGGACAGCTGTCACTACTACATTGGCTGGTTGCACTGCAGCCCTAACTACTTTGTTCAGTAAACGGTTATTGGTTGGACACTGGAACGTGATCGATGTGTGTAACGGTTTGCTTGCTGGTTTCGCTGCCATAACGTCTGGGTGCTCTGTCGTTGAGCCATGGGCGGCAATTGTGTGCGGCTTTGTTGCGGCGTGGGTACTCATTGGGCTCAACATGTTGGCGGCAAAGGTAGAGCGTTCTACCTTATACTTGTATAAGTACAAATAATTAATTTTTTATTAGATAATATTTAATATTTTTTAAAAATAAAAGTTTTAATTTTTTACATAAATAATATTAGCCAACTAATTATTGGCGAGCTTTTGTTAAAAAGACGTGTTTAATTATTTTATGTGTTATTGCTGAAAACAAAATTGATTTTTTTTTCACTATCTTTTGAATTTCTCTTTTACCAATCTTAATGTTTAGTTTATTTATTAGTATACTCGTGAACTATATGTTACCAAAAATTAATATTCTGATAAAATCATTATATTTTAGGATAAAATATTATCTTGTTTCCAATGTTTATGCTAATTCTTAATTTAGTTTCTAATGTGTTATTATACATTTTATTTCAGTTTTAAAAAGTTTTACACGTCTTATTTTAGTTCTATTTTAGTCTAAAAACATTTGAAATAGATTCATTATTATCTCTCCATTAAATTTGACATAAACAATTAGTATATTAAAAAGTTAATAACCTTTGATATTGTAAGTAAAATTTTTTTTTTTGGTTTGGGATCATTGATGATTAATTGATAAGATTTTTAAAATTTTTTTTATATAGAAAAAATTGAGAAGAAGTGTTACAAGAAAATTTTGGTTATGTTTCTCTAAAAAATGTTGTTAACGTTCGCGTCATATTAAATTGAATAAGATAACTTCATATGATTGGCTTAGTAATATATTTTTATACTAAAAATAATGACAACCTAACATTCTGATAAAAAAAATACACACGAATAATGTATATATACAACGTTCTACTATAGATAGTGCTTATATTTGTAACTGGACAACATAGGTGAAGTTTGATGACCCATTGGAGGCGACGCAGCTCCACGGAGGGTGTGGTGCATGGGGAGTGCTATTCACGGGGTTATTTGCAACTAAGAAATACGTGGCAGAGGTGTACGGATCCGGGAGGCCTTACGGGCTGTTGATGGGCGGCGGAGGGAAGCTGTTGGCTGCGCAGGTGATCGAAATTCTAGTAGTTAGCGGGTGGGTGACGGCAACGATGCTGCCGCTGTTTTACGGACTTCAAAAGATGAGTCTGTTGAGGATATCGAGGGAAGATGAGACGGCGGGTATGGATTTGACGAGACACGGTGGGTTTGCTTATGCGTATCATGATGAAGATGATGGGTTTGCAAAGCCCGCCATGTATATGATGGGCAGGATTGAGCCCTCTCCTCAAGCCAATCCACTGTGAACCCCAAGAAATTGGTTTTGCGGTTGTGACGTCACACCTGAAATCGTATTATTATTATTATTTGTAGGTAGGTCAAAGTCTGTTAGCTTAGATACAGTAGCTTGTTTACCAAGACGACATGCAGGTTCAGCTAAAATATTACTAGATCACTGTTTTTTATTTTTTTTTTTTTGGGTTTGGATCACAACAATACTGTTATGCATTTTAACGAATAACTAGTGTAAAAATTCGAACTACTTCCGGACCAAATATTGTCCGATTAAAAAATTTGTTGTTACCTGGTTATTAATATTAGAAAAATATTATTTGTACATTAAAATTAGTTACTAAAATTAGTTATCAATGTATTTATGTATAAATATATGTATAATTTAATTTATTTTTAATGTGTATATGTATATATTATCAGAAAAATATATAGTTCAAGAAATAACGACAAAAATGTTATCCTAATTTAAAAAGAGTATATCTATAAATCCAAATGCATGTTAGTTATTTACAAAAGATTAATTTTGCCTAAATATCATGGATATTCATATTTGTCTTCTTCTTTTTTAAGTAGTAGGCCAAAATATGATTCTGAATCTGAAAAGGCCTTCATTTTCCTACAAATAGTGGTAGGATAGAAGAAATAAATATGCTTATTTTTTTCGTTTTTAAATATCAAACTATAAGAGAATTAATGAAAAAATTAGGAAAATACAAAGATTGTGTACTTGGAAAAAATCCTTCGTAATTCATCATACATCTCCTTGTTAATAACTTCTTGCATCTTGAAAAACTGTCAGATTTTGTTTACCATAAAAATAACCATATAAATGCTTCAGATTTATTCAATTAAATTGATTGCTTATTATAGAGAAGAATTCAATTAAAACATGTAGAATTGTAACCACGAATGTGTTTTCTGAAATGGTTCCCTTCTGCAGAAGGGTCTAAGAAGATTTCAAGTAATTTATAAGGAGCATTTACTTGGGGTAAAGAGACTTTTTCTCCATTGCAACACATGCACTACAAAAATAATTAATTTTAGCGACAAACTTTTAGCGGCAATAATTTAGTGGCCGTTAATTTTTTATTTAAGTTATGCTCGCTAAAAAGGCTAGGAACTATGGTGGCTACCTTAGCTAAAGTTGTTAACCAGGACACCCCCATCGATGAATGTGGAGGATTAACTAAGGAGAATGAATAGAAGGAGAACTTGGAGCTTCAAGGAAAAGAAGAAGAATTGAAACAAGAATTCCAATAAGAGAAGAAAGTAGAGATAATTGAGCCTGAAGGAGTGGTTAAAGAATTAGGAAAGGTTGAGCAAGAGTTGGATTTAATCATTGATGAGTTCTTGTCCACGCTAACTAATCACCTCGATGATCTTGTTGAACCTTCTTCCATTGAGTTTAAAAGTGATGTTGAGGAGGGTGTGCAACCTCCAAAGCATATGGTGAATGAAGACTTGGAAGAAGTTGAACAAGCAACAAATCCACATCTTGATGATAATTCTACACCAACACATGATCCTTTTGAGGTTGATGTTGAGGTAGATTCTACATTACTTCCGATTTGTGACATGAAGGATGGAGAAGAGTTAGAAGAGGTTGGTAAGGAAGTGATTGAATGTGAAGAACCTTGTCAAGAAGTGGACATGGAAGATGCTTGTTAAGAGGTGGAGGTAGTCAAAGAAGAGCACAAGGGAGTGAAACTTGAAAGACTATTGGAATCATCCCTTCCTAAGTCACCATTATCCATTACATTATTCAAATGGGTAAACTTCATATCTCTTAGCTTTCTTATTCTGCTTGAGTATGATTTGCTTGAAATGGATGGTCAACTTAGAGTTCTTTGTGGAATGGAAAGCAAGAAAGAGTTAGTTAGTGGTTGGCACCACAATTCAAGGTTCATTATGGTTGTGTCATCAAATTTTAAGTGCAAAGGGTGGTGTAGTACTCAATTAAGAGGATCTAGGAGAGTTTGGTACTTAAATAAGAATTCAAAAGTCTTGTCACCCGGATTGAACTACGGTTGTCAACAAGAAGATGGGTGCAAAAATAAGGTTTGGGACCCCGGAATTCACTTTAACAATCAACAACTTTGGGGTCTTGTCACTTGTTTAAATTTGCTTGAGAGATTAGTGTGCCTAGTTTGGGATCCCAGTGGACATTGGATATACAAGCATTGGTGGGATTCAAAGAAGAATTCAAGCACAAGCCACATTGACAAGGACCCATCAATTGTCCAACTTAAGGACAATAAATAAAAGTGCTAGGTGGGAGACACCCCACCATGGTAACCTCTTTCCATTCTCTTGTATATATATAGTTGATGAATGAATTGAGTTGCCACTGTTAAGTATTTTTCTCTCTTTATATTACTCTTGTATATATTGCCTTACGTGTTAGTTTGTTTAATTAGATTTATGCCTTGAGTTGTAGGTTACTTGTTTTAAATTGCATCTTTGCTTTGAATTGCAATTTTGGTTTGAATTGCTTAGTTGCATGTTTAAATAATTTTTAGAAGTTAGGAATTTTGGTAATTTTGATTTTGGTTATTTTTCAGAAATGTAAATAGTGGTTAGGAGAGAGTCATGTTTCTGTTTTATGCTTCTTTAAAAAAAAGGGTCTATCACGCGTACGCCTGACCCATGCGTACGCGTGACTCCCTGAATTTGGACGTGCCAGGATCGTGTGTGGACTGTGCCGCACGGTCCAAACAGAGACTCGTCCAAGGACCGTGCTGGCTTGTTGCGGGGCGCACAACCCTTCTCACACGTACGCGTGACCTACGCGTACGCGTCGCACCATAAGCTTGGATCATGAATTTTTTATGCTGGCACTGTGCCATCGCATGGTCCAGACAATGAGTTGTGCACATAGTGTGTGGGAACTATGTGTCTAGCACAATTTCTTCCCACGCATAAGCGTCACCTTAACTATGAACCAGTTCACACTACATATGCACAAATCAGTCGTGTCGTCTCCTCCTTCGACGCTTCTTCTTCAACCATGCAGTCTCCGCCGTAGCCGGCACCGGAGCAGGGAACTGGCACCAGCACCATATTGTCTCCTTCAACCGTTCAACGACCTCACCTATGTTTCTCTTCTTCAGCCTTTGGTCTTCTCCTTTCTCATTCGCCGTCATCATTTTTTGGTTTCACCGTCTCCGTCTCGCCGACTCGCTGTCACAGGTGTGGGCTTTCCATTTGCCTCTGCTCATGCTTCTTGCCTCTGGGTCACAGTGTTAGTACTATTTGCCTCTGCTTGTGCTTCTTCTAGGGAAATTTTGGGTTGTCGTGTCTGATTTTGCATATGATTACATTGCAAATTTTATTTTTTCATCCAAGAGCACAATAAAGTTCGTGAAACTGGAGGTAGCCATGGATTTTCACTGAACTAGAACAAGCAGTTCCCGCACAGCAGAACAAGTAGTAGCCCTTATTTTTCTTCTTTCCACAGAGTCCCGACGTAGTTCCAGCACGCCAGTGCCGCCTGTAGCAGTGTCCTCCATCCACCGCCATTGCAACACCCATGTCCCCTTTCTTTTTGCCCTGTTCTAGTTCTTTGCTTTCAGCTTTTTGTCCATTTTTCTTTTTATTTTTATTAATTTTTATTAATTTTGGTTAATTAGCTTAGTTAGATTAGTTTCTGTTAGTTGATTATAGGTAGTCAGGTTAGGATGATTTTCTTTAGATTGTTAGGTTTTGATTGTTGCTGAAAGTGTTTGGAACTAGTTTTTATGATGGAATTGCTGTTTTGATGAGAAACTAGGCTTGAGATGGTCTGAACATTGTTTGCTTGTGTGAAAATTTACTAATTTATTACGAAATTGCTAAAATTGTTGCTGGAACTATTGAGATTGTTTAATCCTATTAACCCACTATGTCGTATTTGATTTTGCTGCCATATGCTTACCGAATCAATTGGATATTTGGATTGTGCGTAAGAATTGCTGTTTTGCATTATTTTTATCATGCTATCATACTATTCTTGAGTTTGAATTACAATTTGTTTGAATTACTGAGATATTGCTGCTGGGATTCTCGAGTTTGAATTGCATTTTGATTAATTGATTTTCATACTTAGTTCTTTGTCTAACCATTAATCTACATTAATTGTGATTATATTTTTATATTTAAGAACAAGATATGATTTTGTTATTATTATTCATTCATCTTATGTTTCCCAAAAAAATTAAAGCTTTTTGTAAATATCTTGTCCACTTTAATTTATTCAATCACTACCTATATCTTTCTTTATGATTTTATATTCACTAAGTGTCTAAGCCCCTATATATATATATATGGGTCACTAATTATATATGGAATTTACAGAATAAGCCTTACTGCCGTATATATGGATCGGATAAACTAAACATTATTATTGCTCCTCTGATCTTGAATTATTATTAATATCAATTTCTCATGATGAGAAAATTATTTCAGAAAATGATGAGATCAGGAAACAATATATATGTTATAATTAGGAATAAATTCCAATGAGTTTTTTCTGATAACAATTAGTATATAATAGGCCAAACATGGAAAAAGGTGAAACCTATACATATTTAGAAAAATGTTGAATTTCTTTGAGAAAGAGAATATATATATATAAATATTGCTATCATCTTATTTTACTGATATTGTTTGAATTCTATTGAGCTTGACGTCTGTACTTCGAAATCTCTTCCAAGTTTGGCTGTTCATTATTATTTTCTCTTCGAGTTTTGGCGCTACTTTGTTGTTGAGACATAAAAATGCCTCCAAGATTTGATTATTTTTTGTGTTTCTTTTTTTCTCTTTTTTTATTTATGTCCTTTTCTGTTTCTTGTTGAGTCCAAGCTCTGAAATTATGTTGTTTCTTTTGTTTATGTTAATCTGATTTTTTGTTTATGTCCCTTAATGCTTGTTTTGCTCTTTTTTATTTATTCTCCTGAGTTGAACTCTTCTTATTATTCTGTTGTTGTTGAGCTTGGAAAGAAGAAGAATCTCTAGCCAAAGCACCCTATTGCAACTTCTCAGTTGTAACAACATGGTGTGTTTGTGTTTGTGTTTTCATCTTATTAGAGTCCCTATCTTGTTCCTGTGCCATGTTTTCTTTGCGAGATATCTGCTGAGACGCCATTGTTTTGTTGTTCCTCCTTTAAAGAACCAAGAAACTGCTTGAATTATTTCACCTTATGTATTACTTTTCTTTTATATCTTGTATACCTTATAAAAAAATGGGAAGCATTAAGGGGTGTTTCAATTTCTAATTTTCTGTGTAACCTTTATCATGTTCTCTTAGTATATTGAATAGGGTTTAGCTGAGTTTCAATCCATTTTAGTTTATGGGTACTCAACCTTCTATTGTAAAGATTGTAGTATGTTTCTTTGGCTGCTGTTAATAGCATTGGCTGCTGTTTCTTTGGATTAATTTGTGTTAATTTTAGTATGTTTAGCATAAAATTTTGAGTTATGTACCTTGCTTTATATGCATAACAAGATGACTGAAAACAGTAATATTGAAGTAGGAGGGATGTCCATTAGCACTCAACCATCTTCCCCATCGTCTGGTGTTCGTAAAAATTGGTCAGCTGTTTGGGATTATTTTGATATAGAGAATGCTACTTGGAAGAATGCTAAATGAAAATATTGTGGTAGTTTAATACAATATGGGAACCGAACCAGCTCAATGGGTGGTCATTTGAGAAGATGCAAGCAAAATCCTAATAATGATTCGAACGAAAGAAGAGGAGGCTCGAAGAGCACTTGTGGAAATGTTTATTGGGGAAGAGCTACCATTTTGCTTCGTTGAAAGCCCGAAATTCTGAAGATTTGTGCATGCTATACAAGCAAGATTCAAAGTTCCTTCACGAACTACGTTAGCATGAGATATTGGAGCTCTTTATGCTGAAGAGAAGATGAAGTTGCAAGATTTTCTCTTGGCAATTTGTGTTAGAGTATGTTTAACCACTTACACTTGGACTTCAATCAAAATTTTACTTATATGAGTTTGACAGCACACTTTGTTGATTTGGATTGGAAATTACATAAAAAAATACTTAATTTTTGTCAAGTGACAAGTTATTCACGAGAGGTTATAGGAGTAACAATTGAATCTTGTTTGAATAATTGAAATTTGAATCAGGTATTTAGTTTGACAGTTGATAATACATCGTCTAATGATGTTGCAATTAAATATCTGAAGCAGCGCTTAAGTTCTTGGAATAGTGTTATTTTGAATGGTGAATTTATTCATATGAGGTGTTGTACACTGATGCACCACTATTTCATAGTACATTTTGTGCTTAATTTAGGTGGATTTTATCCACTTTTTCCACATTTATTCAATGAAATAGCATGGTTTCATGACTTTCTCCTAAATTGTGCTTAAGAGTGAAAACATGCTTTTTAGGCCTTAAATTAGCTAATTTTGATTTACCTTTGATGTCATTAGATGCCTTGATGTGTTTGCTAGTGAATTCAGGTTGAAAAGGCTAGGAATGGATCAAATGAATGAAGGGAAAAGCATGCAAAGTAGAGAAATCAAGGAAAATCAAGGATTTGGGATGCTTACGCGGAAGCGCACGTGCAGCAGACGTGCACGCGTGGATATGGAGTCGCATGGCAACGCGTACGTGTACATGACGCGTACGCGTGGATAGCAAAATGTCAAGCAACGCGTGTGGTGCGGTATTTTTACAACCACACTTACTAACCGGCAAGTGCACCGGGTCGTACCAAGTAATACCTTACGTGAGTAAGGGTCGATCCCACGAGGATTGATGGACTAAGCAACAATAGCGTTTGATAGGATTAGTTAGACAGACAGAAAATAGTGTTGAGATGCAATATAAAAGATATTAAACAATATCAAAAATATTGAAGAAAGGCAAGTAATTAAGATGGGAATAATATATGGAGAAGATAGTTAAAGTTTCAGAGTTATCTATTTTTCCGGATTTACTTCTCTTACTAACTATTTTTAATTATGCAAGATTTAATTCATGGCAACTATATGTGACTAGACCCTAATTCCTTAGACCTTCCTAGTCTCCTCTAAAATTCATTAACTGCCAATTCCTTGGTCAATTAATTCCAATTAGAGGGTGATGATCAAATTCCAGTTTATATGCCACAAGAATCCTAATTATCCAAAAATAAAGGGATTATATGTCACGTATCCCGTTAAATACAAACAATTAGAAATTCAGGATAATATGTTTTCAAGTTATTGTTCAAGTAAAGAGCTTTTCCAAATTTTACAAGAACTCAAATAGAACATGGGTCATACTTCCGTTCCACCCAAATTCATAAAATAAAGAACGAAAACAATTATTAAAATATAAATCAAAACATGAATTAAAATAGAAAAATAATAAAATCAATCCATACAATAGATAGAGCTCCTAACCTTAACAGTAGAGGTTTAGTTGCTCATGGAAAAGAGAAAATAAGGATTGTAAATTGGGATGGAATGAGATCCTCCCCAGGACCTCTACCAAGAAAGGAAAGCTTCCTCCTTTTATAACTAATCCTAATAAATTTAAAATCTAATATCTAAAACTAAAAATTAAAATAATATCTTTTCCTAATTTAAGATTTGAATTTAAATTTGAATTAATTAACAGATCTTCAGTTGATGGGTGGAGACCACTTGAATTGTCCATTCTGCAGCTTCCAATCTGTGTTTTCTGCACGTGGCGCATGTCCTTTTTCACGAGTCACGCGGATGCGTCGGTCACGCGTTCGTGTCATTTGTGCAGATTCCAGTCCACGCGTTCGCGTCAGGCACGCGATCGCGTCATTGCGAATTCCTCCATTCCGCGCGGTCGCGTGAGCCATGCGTCCGCGTCGGTATTCGTTGGTCATCTCCTTGGCTTCTTCTCTTTCTCTGCAGAAACTCCATCAAATTCCGCCAAATGCTACCTAAAATAAACAGTATTGTACAAAACTCAAAATAGCATCCATAGTGGCTAAAATATAATTAATTCTTAATTAAATTCAACAATTTAGATGCAAATTCACTAGGAAAATATAGGAAAGATGCTCACACATCAGCGTACACGTGACCCACGCATACGCGTCGATGCTCGCACGCGACTTCATTAAAGTGAAACCGCTGAGGGCGAATTCTGGGCTTCTGGTGCACGAAAATTACTTCACAATGTAATTCCGCACAACTAACCAGCAAGTGCACTGGGTCGTCCAAGTAATACCTTATGTGAGTAAGGGTCGAATCCCACGGAGATTGTTGGTTTGAAGCAATCTATGGTTATCTTGCAATTCTTAGTCAGGAAGTCAATTATATTTATCAGTTGAATTGCGAATAAACAAGAGAGCATGGATTAAAGGTTACTTGTTATGAAGTAATGGAGAATATGTTGGAGTTTTGGAGATGCTTTGTCTTCAGAATCTCTGCTTTCCTCTGTCTTCTGGTTCACGCACGCACGTCCCCCTATGGCAAGCTGTGTATAGGTGGATCACCGTTGTCAATGGCTACCATCCATCCTTCCAGTGAAAAGGGTCCAGGTGCGCTGTCACCGCACGGCTAATCATCTGTAGGTTCTCAGTCGTACCGGAATAGGATTTACTATCCTTTTGCGTCTGTCACTACGCCCAGCACTCGCGAGTTTGAAGTTCGTCACAGCCATCCAATCCCAGAATCCTACTCGGAATACCACAGACAAGGTTTAGACTTTCCGGATTCTCATAAATGCCGCCATCAATCTAGCTTATACCACGGAGATTCTGATTAAGGAATCTAAGAGATAATCATTCAATCTGATGTAGAACGGAGGTGATTGTCAAACACACGTTCATGGATTGAGGAAGGTGATGAGTGTCACTGATGATCACCTTCTCCATAGTTAGGCGCGAATAGATATCTTAGGTAGGACACGCATGTTTGAATGGAAAACAGAAATACTTGCATTAATTCATCGAGACACAGCAGAGCTCCTCACCCCAACAATGGAGTTTAGAGACTCATGCCGTCAAAGAGTACAAAGTTCAGATCTAAAAATGTCATGAGATACAAAATAAATCTCTAAAAGTTGTTTAAATACTAAACTAGTAACCTAGGTTTACAGAAAATGAGTAAACTATAACAGATAGTGCAGAAATCCCCTTCTGGGGCCCACTTGGTGTGTGCTGGGGCTGAGACTAAAGCTTTCACGTGCCTGGGGCTGTTTTGGGTGTTCAACGCCAGCTTTGGATCCTTTTCTGGCGTTGAACTCCAACTTGCAACTTGTTTCTGGCGTTGGATGCCAGAATTGGGTAGAGAACTGGCGTTGAACACCAGTTTACGTCATCTATCTTTGAGAAAAGTATGGACTATTATATATTGCTAGAAATCCCTGGATGTCTAATTTCCAACGCAATTGGAAGCACTCCATTTGGATTTTTGTAGCTCCAGAAAATCCATTTTGAGTGCAGGGAGGTCAGAATCCAACAGCATCAGCAGTCCTTTTTCAGCCTGAATCAGATTTTTGCTCAGCTCCCTCAATTTCAGCCAGAAAATACCTGAAATTACAGAAAAACACACAAACTCATAGTAAAGTCCAGAAATATGAATTTTTCCTAGAAACTAATGAAAATAAACTAAAAACCAACTAAAACATACTAAAATCTATATGAAATTAACCCCAAAAAGCGTATAAAATATCTGCTCATCAGCTTTCCAGGCCCAAATCCAACTCAGTTTCTGAGCCTATTACATGCAGAAATCAAGAGGAGTCAAAGGGGGGGGGGAGGAATCACATAGTTTAGTTTAGAGTTAGTTTCTAGAGAGAGAAGCTCTCTCTTCTCTCTAGAATTAGGTTAGATCTAGATTAGGATTTCTTAGATCTAGGTTAATTTCATGCTTTGATTTACTTTTTCTTTATCAATTCTTGTTTCTCTACCTTTGCTTTCTTAGATTAGTGATTTACTTCTTGTAATTCTTTACTTTTATGTTGATGCACTCTTGTTTCTCCTATTTTCCTTTAATGCAATTTGAGTTTGGTTTCTTTTATTGTTGATTTGAATTGTTGTTGTTAATTCCTTGCAATTAGTAGTTGTAGATCTACTTTCCTTGTAATTTGAATTTACTTTCTTTTTATGCCTTCCAAGTGTTTGATTAAATGCTTAGAAGGATGCTAGAGTAGATTTTCCTCCTCTTGGCTTTGGTTGAGTAATTGGAGACTCTTGAGTTATCAAACTCTTTTGTTGATTGATAATTGAAAGTTGCTAGTTGATTTGGATTCCACTAACTCTAGTCTTTCCTTAGGAGTTGACTAGGACTTGAGAAATCTAATTGATATTTTTACTTGACTTTCCTTCATAGTTAGAGGTTGACTAAGTGGAGCAATGGACAATTCTTGTCACAATTGAGGAGGATAATGAGGATAGGACTTCTAATTCTCATACCTTGCCAAGAGCTTTCCTAGCTATTAGTTTACATTCTTGCCATTTATCTTTCATGTTCCTTATTCAAAACCCCAAAATATACATCCCATAACCAATAACAAGAACACTTCCCTGCAATTCTTTTGAGAGATGACCTGAGGTTTGAATACTTTGGTTATTTTTATTGGGGTTTGTTACTTGTGACAAATAATTTTTTATATGAGAGGATTATTTGTTGGTTTAGAAACTATACTTACAACGAGATTTCATTTGTGAAATTCTTTACCAACCAATTTTCCATTCATCAAAATGGCGCCGTTGCCGGGAAATTGCAAATGTGCGCTTGTTATTGGTTATTGTATATATGTGAATATTGTGAATATGTTTGCCTTTTTGTCTCTTTGTTAGTTTTTGTAAGTTTTAGGATTTAGTTTTCTTTCTTTATTATTTGATTTTGTTTTCATTTGCTCTTGCTATCATAAATTCTCATCACTTTGGCTATGAGAGTGGTTACAATTATGTTGTAGGAAATGGAGATTAAGGATGGAACAATCAAAGGTGGGAGGAGCCTCACGCATATAGACAACCTTCTTGGCATCAACCTCCTCCAGTTTCATATAGGTATAACTCCAATCCTAATGCATATCACTCTAATGGATGTGGTAGTCCTTATTGTACATGTCAACAACAACCACCACATGCCTATGAGCCTCATCCTCAACATAGTCCTCAACCATACTCACAAGCCCCTTCCTACCAAAGACCTTCCTATGACCCTTATCCATCATATAACCAATCACCTTTACCTCATTCTTGTGACCATTATGTAAGAAAATCCATAGAGCCACCACAATCCCAACATCAATACTCCCAAGATCCATACATTTCATATGGATCACCTCCATATTTCCACCAAGAAGAACCACCTTCCTATTATGAACCTTTCCTCCAAAATGATGAACCCTCCTATCCACCCCAAGCCCCAATGGATGATTCTCCCACCTTGCTACTTCAAGAACAAAGAGAAATGTAAAGGGAGGCACTAGAATCCATAGCCACCTTGAATGAGGTGGTAAACCGATTAGCATCCCAATGCTTGAGCACTCAAGGAACTCCCATGGCCACATGTGGAGAATTGGTTGAAGAGCATAGCATGAAGGAGAGATTGGAAACTTCGGTGGAAAATGAGGATTGTTGCTTTGTGTTGGAACAATTGGAGGAACCTATGATTGATGAAGACAAGGAAGAAGTGGTTGAAGACTTAGAAGATGCAGAACCTCCATGAGAATCTAGAGTCATAGAAAACCCCTTCAAGAAGATTGAATTTGATGTTGAGGAGGAGAGTGCACAACCTCCAAAACAATTTTTGAATGAAGACTTGGAAGGGATGAAACAAGAATTGAGTCCCCTTGGTGATCAAGACCATGCATCAAACTTTCTTGGTGATGAATCCTTTGAACTTGAAGAACCTTCTCCCGGTGAGATAGAAAGTAATGTGGAGGTAGATTTCTCTCATCCTCCCAAGTATAATTTGAGTGATGGAGAAGAGATAGATGAAATTGATGAACAAAGGATTGAATTTGAAGAAGTTTGTAAGGAGGTGGAAGTAATCAAGGAAGAACACAAGGGAGTGGAGCTTGTAAGGCCATTGGAAGTATTTCTCCCCAAGCCATCACCATCCATTCTTTCATTCAAGTGGGTAAATCTCTCACCTCTAAGCTTTATGATTCCACTTGAATATGGTTTGCTTGAGACGGATGGGCAACTTAGAGCTCTTTATGGCTTTAAGAGAAAAAGGGAAATGGTTAGTGGTTGGCATTGTAGATCAAAGTTCATGATGGTTGCATGCTCAAAGCTTAATAGCAAGGGTTGGTGTGGAACTAGAATGCTTGGGTCTAGGATGATATTTGGTCGCTTGCTTGAGAATTCATCTTGCTTGCCACCCGGATGGACTAATGAGAATCAACTTGAAAACGGGTGTCGAAACAAGATTTGGGATCCGGGAATACATGAGGATCACTTTTGGGAGCCCTTAGCTTGTGAAGAACTCCATTAAGGCTTGGTGGCATTATTTTGAAGAATGGCACTTATTGGAGATTCAAGCATTGGTGGATGTTCAAGGATGGATTCAAGCACAAGCTACCTTGAAGAAGAGCTCCCCATAAGTCCAACTTAAGGACAATAAATAAACATGCTAGGTGGGAGATAACCCACCATGGTAAAATCTTTTCATTTTCTCTTTTGTAAATATTGGTAGAATTAGTTTAATTGCAAGTTCTGTTGAGTTTGTTGAGTTTAGTAGGTAGTCTAGTATGTTAAATAAGGTTTTATGGTGTTTTGGTAGCTGTTTGGAGGTTTAGAATGCTTAGTTTGGGGGCAAAAACATGGAAAAATTTTAAAAAACAGAGCACCAACCCACGCTTATGCGTGCCTCATGCGTACGCGTGACCCAAGCTTTTTCAACCATCCACGCGCACGCGTCACCCACGCGTACGCATGGATCCCAAAATTTCACCTCCCAGCCAAAAACTCGAGCGTTGTGCGTGAAGTGTGCCAGATTTGTACCTCCACTCATGCGTACGCGTCACCCTACGCGTACGCGTCGCCTCTCTAAATAAGCCACCACGCGGACGCGTGACCCACACGTATGCGTCGTTCCCATTTCACCATTGCCACGCGCACGCGCCACTCTACGCGTACGCGTGGATCGCCTTCTTTCATCATCTTCTTTTCTTCCCTTCTTTCCATTTCTTTCCTTCTTCCTTCTTCTTCTCTTCTCTTTCCACCCTTCAATCATCATCCAACACTATCACACACCATTTATAACCATTCCTTTTAGTTAGTTAGTTGTTTAGTTAGTTTAATTTTTATTTAATTTTCTCTTTTTCATAATAACTGTTGGATTATTGATTTTGTTTACTATATATTGCTGCTTATTATTAACTGAACGCTATTTTAGCATAATTATTTTTGATATTCATTGTTGGATTCTCTTGTTGAGGTTACAATTCATTACTTGGTTTTGAATTTTTCATGCTTAACTTTTGAATACCAAGTGAATGACATTGCCCTTAGAGCTTGTTAAATCTTTTTGAATTGCATGATTTGGCCACCATGTGATTTGAATCATTTTCTTTGATTAGGCAATCTCTTAATGGATGTTGTGCATTTACCTTAATGCATTATGTTTCTTGATTATATGCATCCATATGTTTTTGTCTTGGATGCTTTCATGCTTCTTTATTGCTTCTTCGGTTATCTTGACCTACAAGTTTGGAGCATCTCAAGCACATTAGGATGAGTGAAGTGCATGTTTCTTTTTGTGTACTTGTGACATAGTTTTCTGTTGGTGTGTGTGTTCTAAGTCGCGCGCAACTTAGAATGCACATTTACTTTTATTGATGTCACACATTGGGTCACTCATTTCATTCTAGTGTTTTTTACCTCATTCCAACAATTTATGCTTCTTTGCTTTTGCATTTACTTCTCTTATTATCCTGCCTTCTATTTTGAGGATGAGTCACTATAAGCAAAAAATGGAAGCAGAAAAAAGAACACGCAGCAACTGGTTGACTGATAAACCCATATTTTATGATATATTTTGTGCTCAATTTAAGTGATTTATTCAATCCTTCACCCACTTATTCATGTAAATTGCATGGTTTTACTTTCCCTTCCTTATTATGTGATATATGTGAAAAACATGTTTCCTATGCTTTAGAAATATTAAAATTAATCATCCTTTATTACCATTCGATGCCGTGATTTGTGTGTTGAGTGCTTTCAGGCTTTATAGGGCAGGAATGACTTAAGGGATGGAAAGAAAACATACAAAAATGGAAGGAAAGCACAAAATAGAGTTTTTGAAGAAACTGGAAGTGACGCGTCCGCATAGACAACGTGAACGCGTGCTTTGCGCAAACTGGTATCCGCGTGAACGCACACATGACGCGAACATATGACTCGCGCAAAGTACAACTGATGCGGAAGCGTGCCTGACGCGACCGCGTGGAAGAGCAAAACTCCCAGATGACGCGACCGCGTGACCCACGCGGACGCGTGACAGACGCCACGTGCAGCAACTGCAGAAAATGCTCCCAGCGATTTCTGAAACCCTTTTTGGCCCAGATCCAAGTCCAGAAAGCACAGATTAGAGGTTATAAGGTGGGGGAATGCATCCATTCAGGGGGAGGCCTTCCATTATTCACTTTTTATAATTTAGATGTAGTTTTTAGAGAGAGAGGTTCTCTCCTCTCTCTTAGGTTTTAGGATTAGGATTCCTCTTAAAGGAATTAGGATTTCTTATTATTTCAACTCTTTCTCAGGTTCAATATCCCTTTTATATTTCTATTTATTCTAATGCTTTAATTCGTATCTGACTCATGTTACCAATTTGGCTTATGAAATCTCCGTATTTGGATTTGAATGTTTTATTCAATATAAATTGAGGTATTTCAGATTTGACTTTGATTGCTTTATTAATATGAATGCTTTTAATTTAATTTAGATTTTTTCCTTTTGGCTTCGGTTGATTAATTGGTAACTCTTGAGTTATCAAACTCATCGTGATTGATAATTGTTATTTTAGCTAATTGAATTGAATTCCACTAACTCTAGTCCTTTCTTAGGAGTTGGCTAGGACTTGAGGATCTAACTAATTAGTTCACTTGACTTTTCTTTGCTTGAGTAAAGGTTAACTAAGTGGGATTAAAACTCAATTCTCATCACCATTGATAAGGATAACTAGGATAGGACTTCCAATTTTCATACCTTGCCAAGAGTTTTATTAGATATTAATTTATTAATCCCTTCAATTTATTTCCCTTTTTCAACATTTTAAAACCCAAAAACACTGTTTTCCATAACTAATAATAAGAACACCTCCCTGCAGTTCCTTGAGAAGACGACTCGAGGTCTGAATACTTCGGTTTATAAATTTTATTGGGTTTGTTACTTGTGACAACCAAAACGTTTGTACGAAAGGATTTTCTATTGGTTTAGAAGCTGTACTTACAATGCGATTATATTTGTGAATTTCTTTACCGATAGGAAAACCCGATCGTCATTGACCCGCCAGCTGAACGTGGCAATTCGGAGAGTCGTCGTCTCCCCTTGCTCATCTTTGAATGCACCGAGGATGGTGCAAACTTTTAAGTGTGGGGAAGTTGTCTGACCAGTCGGCGCTTTTGGGTGACAAATTTCTAATCCCAACACTTTTGCATTTCATTTTTAGGTCTTTTAGGATTTTTTGTTGTATTTTCTTATTTTTCAAGAGATTTATCTATAGGGCACCCCAATTGATTTGAGTAAAAAGTTTTCATTGAACTTGCTTCAATTATATATTGTGGAACATATTTTGAACTAAGAACACAAGCTTGTGAGTTTTGAGCCTAATTATATGGTTACATCTTATAACCACTTATTTTCCTTCTTGTGTGCATTATTCTCTTTCTATGATTGTGATCTTTGATTTGTTTGATTCTTTATGTCCATTATTTTGTGTATACATACATTTATATGATTGAGGTCATCATTTCATTTAGCTCACTTACCCAAATAGCCTTACCTTTTATCTTCCTTTGTTAGCCAATTTTGAGCCTACGATTAACCCACTTGTTCTTTAATTTAGCACATTATAAGCCTTAAAGAGAAAAATAATAAATGTCCTTAATTTGAATCTTTGATTAGCTTAAGTTAGTGAGGATGTATCATTCAAGTGTGGAAAGACTTAGGACATTGGTTAGGAAAAGGTGTGTGTTGTATCTTTGTTGAAAATATTGGGAATTGGGTACATACTCATGTGTTAATTAAATGTAAAACCTTATGCATTGGAACTTTTGTATATACTTTATTGAAAAAAGAAAAAAATGAAATGAGAAAATAAAAAGAAAAAAATATACATATGAAAAAAAATAGAAAAAGAAAGAAAAAAAGAAAAGTAATAAGAAGGGGACAAAATGCCCCAAAGTGAAGCTCAATAATAATCAATGAATATGAGTTGTGATCAAGAAAAGAATGCATGAGTACGTGAAAAAGTGAAGGATGGGTAGTTAGGTTAGCTTTGAAATTGTATAGGTTGTCATAGGTTAGATGGGAAGTTTAAGTTAATCAAAGATTTAAATTTTAAGTCCACTTGACCAAATATGCATCCTACCTTGACCCTAGCCCCATTACAATCTATGGAAAGACCTCATGATATATGTATGCATGCATTGAATAATTGTTAATTGTTAGAAGAAAAACAAATCTTAGAAAGCATGATTAGAAGGGAATTGAGTGGATCGACCCTATACACTTGAGCGATTAGAGCGGATACACGTGCGGTGAGGGTTCGATACTCAATTACATGTTTTCATTTATAATCCTCACTTTTCTTGCAAGTTTGTAAAATTCTTAGTAACTCAACTCAATTGTGGTTTGGCTTGGTTGTTAATACCTTTAGCCCTTATGTTTATATATATACTTTTTTGGGAGTTGATTTATTTTGACCAAGTAGTTGCATTCATTTAGATAGTTTGCATTTAGATAGGTTGCATGTAGTTAGTTTACATTGAATAAATGATGATACCCTTTGTTTCTTTCTTGATTTAAGCATGAGGACATGCTTGGTTTAAGTGTGGGGAGATTTGATGCACCACTATTTTGTGGTACATTTTGTGCTTAACTTAGGTGGATTTTATCCACTTTTCCCACATTTATTCAATGAAATAGCATGGTTTCATGTCTTTCTCCTAAATTATGCTTAAGAGTGAAAGCATGCTTTTTAGCCCTTAAATTAGCTAATTTTGATTCACCTTTGATGCCACTAGATGCCTTGATGTGTTTACTAGTGAATTCAGGTTGAAAAGGCTAGGAATGGATCAAGGGAATGAAGGGAAAAGCTTGCAAAGTGGAGAAATAATGGAAAATCAAGGATTTGGGATGCTTACGCCGACGCACATGCGCAGCAAACGCGCACGCGTGGATATGGAGTTGCATGGTGACGCGTACGCGTACATGACGCGTACGCGTGGATAGCAAAATGTCAAGCGACGCGTACGCGTGACCCACGCATACGCGTCGATACTCGCATGATAAACCATTATTTTATGGTTTATATTGTGTTTAATTGTGTGATTTTATCGAATCCTTACCCACTTATTCATTAATTTAGCATGTATTTACAATTCCTTCCCAAAATTACTCCATGGTTGAAAACTGCTTCCTAGAGACTTTTAATTATGTATTTTAATTCTCCTTTATTCCATTTGATGCCGTGATCTGTGTGTTAAGTGTTTTAGGCTTTATAGGGCATGAATGACTTGGAGATTGGAAATGAGACTTGCAAAAATGGAAGGAACATAAGAAATGGAGGAGATGACCAGCGAGAAGTGACGCGGACGCATGGCTCACGCGATCGTGCAAAATAGAGGAAATTGTAGTGACACGCTCGCGTGCCTGACGCGAACGCATGGATTGGAAACTGCACAAGTGACGCGAATGCGTGGACGACGCGCACGCGTGGCAAGGGAAAATGCTGGATGATGCGATCGCGTGATGTGCGCGATCTGCAGAATCTGCAGAATTCACTGGGGGCGATTTTGGGCCCTGTTTTGACCCAGTTTTCGGCCCAGAAAAGCATATTAGAGCCAGGGAACATGCAGAGACCAGAGGACAACATTCATTCCGCATAATTTTAGTTTTAGATCTGATTTTACTCCTCCTCTAGGTTTTCTCTCTACACATTCATAGTTCTTAGGATTTCGTTTTTATTGCTTTTGGATTGGGATATTGAGAAGAGTTATTACCTCCACCAAGACTTCATCATTCTAGTTTGTTTTCCCTTACTTGTCACTTACTCTTTCATATCCTTACTCTGTTCAGAATTACTATTGGATTATTTTTAGAATTTATTAATACAAGAACTATTTTTATTTTTAATTGATCTTTTGGATTATTATTTATCATGTCTCTCTTTATTTCTCTTTCTTATCATGTGAAATTTACATTCATAATGAGCGAGTAGTTCCATAACTTGATTGGGAGATGATTGAAGGGAGAACCTTGAGTTGGAATGCTCAAGAGAAAAATTGTAATTAGGTTTATTGTTGGATCGCCCTCTAGTCACTGACACTAGTCCTTCCCAAGGGAGAGGATTAGGACTTGTGAATAGAAGTTGCCTTCCAGCTCGCTTGACTTTCCTCTACCTAGTAAAGGATAACTAAGTAGAACAACCTTCAATTATCACTTTTATCTTGGGAAAACTCCAACAAGGATAGGACTTCCGACTAATCTACTCCCGGTCAAGGTTTTTATTTAAATTACATAAATTCTCTGATTTAATTTTTTGTTTATCAATTCAAACCATTTTAGAAAACATCTGATTAATAAAATAGCACACCTTTCTGCAACTCGTTGGGAGACGACCTGGGATTCATACTCCCAGTATTTTAATTCTACTTTTGTGACAACCCCTCTAAATTGATAAGAAGATTTTTGGTTGGTTAAGAACTATACTTGCAACGCATCTCTTATAATAATTTCTTAACTCGCCAAGTTCTGCCACGTCAATTTTTGGCGCCGTTGCCGGGGAGTTGCAATAGAGTGCTAAGTTATTGATTGGAATTTATTTATTTGCATTTTATTTTATTTTGTCACTATGAGATGCATGTTTCTTTCGTTAAATGACGCGTTCACTTCCTGATCCAAGCTTGCCAGTATTTGATCCTAAGATCGAAAGAACTATTTCACGTATAAGGCAAGCTCGGCGTCGGTTAGTCCTCTCCGAGGGCGAATCTGAAATGTCACGTAAGGAAGAAACAAGCTCCCTTTCTACTGATTCGGTTGATTTACGTGCAGGTGACATGGCAGCACCTAGGAGAGTTACTATCCAGGAGGCTGGAGCCCCTGATTTTACAATGCAACTATTTCAAGCGCATCACCCAGCAGTGGCTACAGATTTTGAAATAAAGTTTGCACTGCTCAACTTGATGCCTAAGTTTCATGGCTTACCTGCTCAAGAGCCTATCAAGCACCTTAGGGATTTCCAAGCAGCCTGTTCTATTGTCAGGCATGATGGTGCAGATGAAACTTCTATTCTGTTGAAAGCCTTCGCATTCTCTCTTGAGGGAAAGGCGAGAGAGTGGTACTACACTCAACCCGCAGCAACTGTTTCTGACTGTGATACGCTTAGAAGAGAATTTTTGGAAAAATTCTTTCCAGTTGAAGTTACTGATAAACTGAGGAAAGACATTTCCATGATTGTCTAGGACGAGTCCGAGACTCTCTACGAATACTGGGAGCGCTTCAACAACCTTCTGGAAGCATGTCCCCACCATATGATTGACAAGATAGTGTTGCTCGGCTACGTCATACAGGGTATGAGGCCTCAAGATAAGACCACATTGGAAAGTGCTAGCAATGGGTCTATGAAAAAGTACAAAACCACTGATGAGGCATGGCAATTGATGTATCACATAAAGCCAGCCATGGAAAGGAGTAAGACTGATTGGATGAAGATAGCAGGAAAGCAGAGGTTCAGAGGAACGAAAAGCATCTCCATTTGCTTATCTGAAATTCCTACCAATGATTTACATAAGTACCTCTATCCCTATTTTATTAATTAATATTCGAAAACACCATTATCAATTTATATCTGCCTGACTGAGATTTGCAAGGTGACCATAGCTTGCTTCATACCAATGGACAACTGACGGTTCATCTTGTTGCTCAGATTAGGTAATTTTCTTTTTTGTTTTCTTTTCAAAAATTTTTCAAAAACCTTTCATAAAAATTTCAAAAAAAAAAAAATTTTTCTTTTGCTTTCGAAAAAATATAAAAATGTTTTCAAAAATTTATTCAAAATTTTTAAGAATGAATTCTAGTGTTTCATGAAGCATGTAAAGCCTGGCTGGCTGTAAAGCCATGTCTAAATTTATTTGGACTGAGGCTTGCAATTTGTTATCAAGAGCAATATACTCTAGTGTTAAATGCTGAAGCTTGGCTGGCCATTGGCCATGTCTAGTGTTTTGGACCGGAGCTTTCATTGAAAGTTTGGCTGGCTAGTGAGCCATGTCTAATTCCTGGACTGAAACTTTAGACTAACAATGCAAGATTCCTGGAATTCATGTTAAAAATTTTGGAATCCTTATTTTTTCTTTTTCATATAATTTTCGAAAAAATCCAAAAAAATTAGAAAATCATAAAAATCAAAAATATTTTTTCTGTTTCTTGTTTGAGTCTTGAGTCATATCATAAGTTTGGTGTCAATTGCATATGCATCTTGCATTTTTCGAAAATATCATGCATTCATAGTGTTCTTC
>NC_029793.2:59982737-59983964 GCF_000816755.2 Arachis ipaensis | reverse complement strand
TTAGAGTCTAAACATGAAAGATTTCTAAGTTTGGTGTCTTACATGTTTTCTTTGCATAAAAAAATTTTTCAAAAATGTGTTCTTGATGTTCATCATGATCTTCATAATGTTCTTGGTGTTCATCTTGACATTCATAGCATTATTGCATGCATTCATTGTTTTGATCTAAAAATTTCATGCATTGCATAATTTTCATGTTTTTCATAAAAATTTCAAAAATCAAAAAAATATCTTTCCCTTTTTTTCTCATCAAATTCGAAAATTTGGATTCACTTTTTCAAAAATTTTTAAAATCAAGTTGTTTCTCATGAGTCAAATCAAATTTTCAATTTGAAAATCTTATCTTTTTCAAAATCTTTTTCAAAAATCAAATCTTTTTCAAAATTTTTAGTTATTTTCGAAAATTCTAAAAATATTTTTCAAAAATCTTTTTCTTATTTTTATATCAAATTTTCGAAAATAACATAATCAATTAATGTTTTGATTCAAAAATTTGAAGTTTGTTACTTGCTTGTTAAGAAAGATTCAAACTTTAAGTTCTAGAATCATATCTTGTGATTTCTTGTGAATCAAGTCATTAATTGTGATTTCAAAAAAATCAAATCTTTTTCAAAAAATTAATTCCTATCATATCTTTTCAAAATATCTTCTTATCTTATCTTTTTCAAAAAAAAAAAAATTTGATTTCAAAATATCTTTTCTAACTTCCTAACTTCTTATCTTTTCAAAATTTGTTTCAACTAACTAACTAACTTTTTGTTTGTTTCTTAACTTTTTCAAAACTACCTAACTAACTCTCTCTCTCTCATTTTCGAAAATATCTTCCCCCTTTTTCAAAATTTCTTTTTAATTTATTAATTATTTTAATTTTTAATTTTTAAATCTTAATTTTCGAAAATTTTTACTAACTTTTTTCAAAAACTATTTTCAAAAATCACTAACTCTTTTTCAAAAAATCATTTTCAAAAATTCCTTCTCTCTCACCTTATTCTATTTATTTATTCATCTACTAACATCTCATCTCACATCTCTGCCATCCTCACAGTTGTGTTTCTTCCATTATATTACATTCTTTGTCCCCCCCTTCTTCTACTCACACAGGGATCCCTATACTGTGGTATAAAGGATCTCTATTATTATTATTAATTTTATGTGCCCTCTTCTTTGTCATATGAGCAGGAGCAAGGATAAGAACATTCTTGTGGAAGCAGATCCAGAACCTGAAAG
>NC_029793.2:59944769-59982239 GCF_000816755.2 Arachis ipaensis | reverse complement strand
ATGGAATAAAAAACAGCAGAAGAAAAATCACACCCTGGAGGAGCATCTGTCTGGCGTTTAGCGCCAGAACAGGCATGGTTCTGGCGTTCAACGCCAGAAATGGCACACAAATGGGCGCTGAACGCCCAAAATGGCCACCAACCTGGCGCTGAACGCCCAGAGTTGGGTACAAAGGCATTTTTACATGCCTAATGGGTGCAGGGATGTAAATCCTTGAACACCTCAGGATCTGTGGACCCCACAGGATCCCCACCTACCTCCACTCACTTCTTCTCACCACTTTCTTTCACACAACCCCATAAACACTCTTCCCCAAAAACCCTTCACCAATCACCTCAAACTCTCTCCCCCATCACTTCTTCACCACTCACATCCATTCACTCTTCCCCATAAACCTACCTCATAAACTCCACCTACCTTCAAAAATTCAAAACCAATTTCCCACCCAAACCCACCCATATGGCCGAAACTTTTCTGCCCCCCTCCCTTCCCTATATAAAGCCCTCCATTCTTCATCAAATTCACACAACACACCCCTCTACACCCTTCTTGGCCGAAACACTTCCCACTCTCCCTCTCCTCCATTTCTTCTTCTTCTTCATCTATTCTTTCTTTTATTGCTCGAGGGCGAGCAAAATTCTAAGTTTGGTGTGCTAAAAGCATAAGCTTTTTGTTTTTCCATTACCATTGATGGCACCTAAGACCGGAGAATCCTCTAGAAAGGGGAAAGGGAAGACAAAAGCTTCCACATCCGAGTCATGGGAGATGGAAATGTTCATCTCCAAAGCCCATCAAGACCACTTCTATGATGTTGTGGCCAAGAAGATGGTGATCCCTGAGGTCCCTTTCAAACTCAATCTAGTTACTTTTAGGGATGTTTTCATTAGTTTTTATGTTAATTTCACATTTCTGGACTTTACTATGAGTTTGTGTGTTTTTCTGTGATTTCAGGTATTTTCTGGCTAGAATTGAGGGACTTGAGCAGAAATCAGATTCAGAGGTTGAAGAAGGACTGCTGATGCTGTTGGATTCTGACCTCCCTGCACTCAAAATGGATTTTCTGGAGCTACAAAACTCGAAATGGTGCACTTCCAATTGCGTTTGAAAGTAGACATCCAGGGCTTTCCAGCACTATATAATAGTCCATACTTTGGCCAAGAATAGATGATGTAAACTGGCATTCAACGCCAGCTTTCTACCCAAATCTGGCGTCCAGCGCCAGAAAAGGAGCCAAAACCAGAGTTGAACGCCCAAATTGGCACAAAAGCTGGCGTTCAACTCCAAGAAGGACCTCTATACGTGCAACACTCAAGCTCAGCCCAAACACACACCAAGTGGGCCCAGGAAGTGGATTTATGCATCAATTACTTACTCATGTAAACCCTAGTAGCTAGTTTATTATAAATAGGAGCCTTTACTATTGTATTAGACATCTTTGGATTACCTTATGATCCTTTGATCACGTTTTAGAGAGGCTGGCCATCTTGGCCATGCCTGGACCTTTCACTTATGTATTTTCAACGGTAGAGTTTCTACACTCCATAGATTAAGGTGTGGAGCTCCGCTGTCCCTCAAAGATTAATGCAAAGTACTACTGTTTTCTATTCAATTCATCTTATTTCGCTTCTAAGATATCCATTCGCACCCAAGAACGTGATGAAGGTGATGATTAAGTGTGACGCTCATCACCATTCTCCCCTATGAACACGTGACTGACAAACACCTTTGTTCTACTTCACAAAATCCTTTCTCATATCATATTAATTCAATATATTTGTCGTTACAAACAGGTTATTAGTTTGAAAGGCTTGGTAATCTAACTTGGACATTGAATGCTTGATCTATGCTACTCATGCCTTTGCCTACATGCCAATAAACACCTTGCATTTACTTGTCCCCATATGCACTTGCTATATTTTCATTGATGATTTTCCATATGTAGTCATGACCATGTGCTTACATCATTCATCTTTTAATGTGCAATGATTACCACCTTCCCCGTTCCCTTCCTTGCTCTATCCCTTTGAATTCAAGCTACTTTCTTTTTCCCCTTTTAGGATGGCCACCAAGAAAGGCAAGGAGAAAGCTACTCCCAAACCACCCGCAAGGAGAGGAACAAAAAGAGCATTAGTGGTAGAGCCATTTTCAACTGCAGTTAAGCCCTCAACAAAAAGAATTAAGAGGATTATAAAGGTTGATGAAAAAGAGAAAGCCTTCCCAGCAAAGGACATTGCGTGATTTCCCAATCGCTACTGTGAGTAGATGTTCCCCATCCTGGCAGAAAAGAGTTACAACAACAAATATCTTCTTATCCTCCCGACCCGTATTGCTGAATTTGTTGAGCCACAAATTGAACGAAGACAATGGGATTTCCTACAGAGACAACCACGGCAGGTTAATCTTTCCTGGGTAGTCGAGTTCTACTCTAACTTCCACCTGCCAACCCTACAGTCTGTCTATGTCCGTCAGAAGCAAGTCCCCATTACAGAAGAGGCCATTCAGCGAGCTTTAGATCTTCTCCCTACTCTAGAAGGACTGGACGCATTTCAAGAGGCCGCACTGAAGCGCCAGATGTACCAATTTGATTGGGCCGCTGTTCTCAGAGTTATCGCACTACCTGGCAGCAGATGGATTTATGGATACCATCGTTCCCGTCCTAAGGGAATATCGGCTTCCACACTTACCTTGGAGGCTCGCGTATGGGCACAGATTATGTCCCATTATGTCTTTCCGAGCACCCACGAGTCCTCCTTCACTGCAGACATGGCCATTCTACTATGGTGCATCCTTACAGACCAGTCTCTGAACCTACCAAGACACATCCGGAATACTATGGGACACGTACAAATTGCGGGCAACTTACCTTTTCCTGCCTTGGTTTCAGATCTCGTTTCAGCAGCCGGAGTCTCCTACAGAGCTGGAGACACCAAAGCCATGCTTCCACAGGATGATCAGTACGTCCCTAACGGGAAATATATTAGACTTCCAGTAGCCACTATAAGCCAGCCTACTGAACCGGCTGAAGACATTCCTCCTTCAACACCACAAGCACCTACAACAAACCAACTGCTCCATCAGATACTTGAAAGGTTGGATCGGCAGGAACACAAAGCAAAGCTAAGAGAGCGCCGTAACAAGCGCCGATTCATATACCTCAAGGAGCTACTTAAAGGAAAATATAGAGACTCAGACACCCCGGACTCCACTTCATTTACCAGCACAGGGAGCCATGACGGTCCCGATTGTGGAGATACTGCTACCAGCCTACCTTTGTTCCTGACAGATGGCACCGAGGACAGTGCAAAGCCTTAAGTGTGGGGAGGTCGGTCAGTACCTGACTTCCGAAGGTAATTTCTCTTCCTTAACACCAATAAGATAGGATATTTAGTTAGTTTTTCTTTTGTAGAATAGGATAAATTGCATAGTAATAGGTTAGTTGCATGCATGTTCTACTTGATTGAAAAGACAATAAGTTTTTTCTAAGACCCTACTTTTAGAACAAAATTTCACTAATTTTAATCAAAAGTTTTATGTTAAATTTGCTTGAAGTTGTATTTGGAAAATGGTTTTTGAGCTAAAGAACACACAACCTGTGAGACTTTGAGCCTAAACACATGGTTACATTATTTAACCATAAATATTTTATTCTTGTGTGTTTACTTCTCTATGATTGTAATCTATATTTTATTTCATCCTATATGTCCAATGTTTAATATATTTATATGCTTGCATATGATTGATGCCATTATTTGTTTAGCTCACTTATCCAAATTAAGCCTACCCCTTAAGTTACCTTTGTTAGCCACTTTGAGCCTTTAAATCCCATTTGTTCTTTATTTTACCACATTACTAGCCTTAAGCGGAAAAACAATTATATATCCCAATTGAATCTTTGGTTAGCTTGAGGTAGAATTGTGTGTTAATTGAGTATGGGAAGATTGTGGAAACAAAAGATAATAGGAGAATGTGTCATGATAATATAATGGGAATTCGGGTACCTACTCATGTGAAACTATAAAAGAAAAATTTAATAATTCTATGTGCATTGATAAGCTGTGTTTATTTAAAAAAATATCCAAAAATATTTAATAAATAAATAAGGGGACAAAATTACCCCAATGCTAAGTTAAAATTCAAGGATCAATGCATATATGATAAAATTAAAATAAAAAGTTGATACATGAGTATGGAATGTGAGAAGGAAATTCTGGGTAGCTAGGTCTGAAATTTAAGTTATATAGAATATATATGTATGTTAGGTGAAAGCCTGGGTTAATTAAAGATTCAATTTATAAGCTTACTTAGCCATATATGTACCCTTACCCTTACCTTTGCCCCATTACAACCTTGAAAAGACCTCATGATGTTTGCATTGGTATATTAAATGTTGTTGATTGGTTAGGAGAAGAACAAAAATTAGAAATCATGATTAGAGAAGGATAGAATGATCACCCTATACACTAGAGGGACTAGAGTGTACATACATCATCAGTGAGGGTTCAATGCTTAAATTCTATGTTCTCTACTTTCATGAGCTACCTTCTTGCATTTTTATCTGTTGTTACTTGATGACAAGTCATCTTAGCCTAGTTTCACTAGTCTTTTTCTTTTGTTTTCAATTGATTTTATGCACTTTCTTGAGCCATAAGTAAGCCAATTGGGTAGAATTTCATGTTTCCTTTGATTCAATCAACCATGGATAAATTAACGCAATTTCATGAGATTTTGTGCTATAACTATCATATATTATGAAAGAATAACAATCTCATGATTTTGAGCATAGCTTTGATGTCTTTGATTGATTGATGATAGGTGAAAAGAGCTTTGAAGAAGGTTGAAGAAAGAAGGAATGGCAAAGAGCAAGAGAGAACAAAAAGCTTGAGCCAAAGCTTGCCTCAAACTTTAGCTCAAACTTTTGGAGGAGCTTGACTACACCCTGGAGGGAGCAAAAGCTTGCGCCAACATTTGACCTCAAGCTTTTAGGCAAACGTTGGCGCCACAACAAACACACTCTGGAGGGAGCAAAAGCTTGCGCCAACGTCTGACCTCAAGCTTTTAGGCAAACGTTGGCACCACAACAAACACACCCTGGAGGGAGCAAAAGCTTGCGCCAACGTTTGACCTCAAGCTTTTAGGCAAACGTTGGCGCCACAACAAACACCCAGGAGAGCAAAAGCTTGCGCCAACGTTTGACCTCAAGCTTTTAGGCAAACGTTGGCCAAGAGGCATACAAGAGGGATCCACATTTGGCTCAAAGTTTGACCTCAAACTTTAGCTCAAACGTGGATGACAGCAAGGAAGGCTAGCTGATATGAAAAGCTTGAGTAAAAGTTTGCCTCAAACTTTTACTCAAGCTTTAATGGTTCATGGCCCGGTTCACAAGTGGGTTTCTCTCCAACTCCAAGAGCAATCAACAGAGGCTTTTGTCAACCCAATTCCATCAAGAGCAAAGGCCCAATTCAAGGCTTGAAGATCATTTGAAGAGAGTGTAAAAATAGCTTAGAATTTAAGTTTTAAGGGATCTTTTTCCGTTTTAGTTTTGCTGAGTGATTTGAAGTTATTTTGAGATTCTGAGTCTTGGGGAAGGAGAATTGAATTCTCTTCCTCTTAGTTTTCTTGTTTTCAATTTCATTTACACTTGTCTTGAATCTTGGGTTGAAGAGTTGAAGAAATTCTGTCTCAATCTCATCTTGAGATCTCTCTCTGTTTTGATTTACTGCATCATTGAGAATTTGCGATTTCACTTCTTTTCTTCTACTGCTGGATCTTTACTTTTCTTGCAATTGAATTCTCAATTTAGATCTAGGAAGGCATTGAGATCTAGACTTGGTTACCTAGTCTCTTGAGTCCTGAGATCTACATCTTTCAATTTCAATTTCCTTGTTTCGTTGCTACACCAAGCTTATTTTCATTGTCATTTGAGATCCGGTTTAATTGAATCCATCTTTTACATTTCTGTTTGTTGAATTTTACCTTTCCTTGTTAAATTTCAGCAAATCCACTTCCCAATTCCCTTTATAATTCAAGTCATTTACATTTCTTGCACTTTAAGATTCATCCATTTACATTTCTTGCAATCTAAGTTTCTGCAATTTACATTACTTGTTCTTTAAGATTTAGCTTATTTACTTTCTTTGCTCTTTAATTTTCTGCAATCTACCCCTCTCCCTTTACATTTCAAGCAATTTAGTTTCTGCAATCACAAATCACCCAACCAATACTTGATTCGCTTGACTAAATCAACCACTAAACTAAAATTGCTCAATCCTTCAATCCCTGTGGGATCGACCTCACTCACGTGAGTTATTATTACTTGATGCGACCCGGTACACTTGTGGTGCACGAATTGTGAATCACACTTTTCACAACTCGTACCACTAACCAGCAAGTGCACTGGGTCGTCCAAGTAATACCTTACGTGAGTAAGGGTCGAATCCCACGGAGATTGTTGGTTTGAAGCAATCTATGGTTATCTTGCAATTCTTACTCAGGAAGTTAATTTTATTTATCAGTTGAAGTGCGAATAAACAAGAGAGTATGGGTTAAAGGTTACTTGTTATGCAGTAATGGAGAATATGTTGGAGTTTTAGAGATGCTTTGTCTTCTGAATCTCTGCTTTCCTCTGTCTTCTGATTCACGCACGCACGTCCTTCTATGGCAAGCTGTGTGTAGGTGGATCACCTTGTCAATGCCTACCATCCATCCTTCCAGTGAAAAGGGTCCAGGTGCGCTGTCACCGCACGGCTAATCATCTGTAGGTTCTCAGTTGTACCGGAATAGGATTTACTATCCTTTTGCATCTGTCATTACGCCCAGCACTCGCGAGTTTGAAGTTCGTCACAGTCATCCAATCCCAGAATCCTACTCGGAATACCACAGACAAGGTTTAGACTTTCTGGATTCTCATGAATGCCGCTATCAATCTAGCTTATACCACGGAGATTCTGATTAAGGAATCTAAGAGATATTCATTCAATCTGATGTAGAACGGAGGTGATTGTTAGACCCACGTTCATGGATTGAGGAAGGTGATGAGTGTCACTGATCATCACCTTCTCCATAGTTAGGCGCAAATGGATATCTTAGATAGGAACACGCATGTTTGAATGGAAAATAGAAATACTTGCATTAATTCATTGAGACACAGCAGAGCTCCTCACCCCCAACAATGGGGTTTAGAGACTCATGCCGTCAAAGAGTACAAAGTTCAGATCTAAAATGTCATGAGATCCAAAATAAGTTTCTAAAAGTTGTTTAAATACTAAACTAGTAGCCTAGGTTTACAAAAAGTGAGTAGACTATGACAGATGGTGCAGAGATCCACTTCTGGGGCCCACTTGGTGTGTCCTGGGGCTGAGACTTAAACAATTCACGTACATAAGGCTGTTTTGGGCGTTCAACGCCAGGTTTGGATCCATTTCTGGCGTTGAACTCCAACTTTTAATCCTTTTCTGGCACTGGACGCCAGAATTGGGCAGAGAACTGGCGTTGAACGCCAGTTTACGTCATCTATCCTTGAGTAAAGTATGGACTATTATATATTGCTAGAAAGCTCTGGATGTCTACCTTTCAACGCAATTAAAAGCGCGCCATTTCAAGTTCTGTAGCTCCAGAAAATCCACTTTGAGTGCAGGGAGGTCAGAATCCAACAGCATCAGCAGTCCTTTTTCAGCCTGAATCAGATTTTTGCTCAGCTCCCTCAATTTTAGCCAGAAAAATACATGAAATTACAGAAAAACACACAACTCATAGTAAAGTCCAGAAATATGAATTTTTCCTAAAAACTAATGGAAACAAACTAAAAACTCACTAAATCATACTAAAAACTATATGATGATTCTCCTATTTCAGTATGATGATTCTTGAACACAGCTATTTCATGAGTCTTGGCCGTGGCCCTAAGCACTTTGTTTTCCAGTATTACCACCGGATACATAAATGCCACAGATACATAATTGGGTGAACCTTTTAGATTGTGACTCAGCTTTGCTAAAGTCCCCAATTAGAGGTGTCTAGAGTTCTTAAGTACACTCTTCTTTCTGCTTTGGACCTTGACTTTAACCGCTCAGTCTCAAGTTTTCACTTGATACCTTCACGCCACAAGCACATGGTTAGGGACAGCTTGGTTTAGCCGCTTAGGCCAGGATTCTATTCCTCTAGGCCCTCCTATCCACTGATGCTCAAAGCCTTGGGATCCTTTTTATTACCCTTGCCTTTTGGTTTTAAGGGTTATTGGCTTTTTTTTTTGCTGCTTTTTCTTACTTCAAGAATCATTTTTATGATTTTTCAGATTATCAATAACATGTCTCATGTTCATCATTCTTTCAAGAGCCAACATATTTAACAGTCTTAAACAACAAATTCAAAAGACATATGCACTGTTCAAGCATTCATTCAGAAGACAGAAAGTATTGCCACCACATGTAACTAATTAGAATTTCTCTTATTAAAACTCGAAATTTTATTGCCTCTTATTCAAAAGATCTACTATTTTATTCATGTTTGCTGATGTTGAGAAAAATAAACTATGGCTTAATTGGAGATAAAATCAAAATAGATACTAATTACTACTATATGACTCCTAAGGTGAACTTCTATAATGACACTATCACAGAGTTAAAGCAGAAATTGGAATTTAACAACTTTTGTTCTGGGAAGTGGATGTTCCTCTGATCCGTGGGGTGCTTGGTCCTTCAAGAGATAACTTCTGGCGCTTCAATTCCCTTAAGTCACACCCTTGCTCCTCTTGTTCTTTAAATATATAGGTAAGAATTTGACTGTGTTCCTTCTGTTCTTTTATTATTTGTTCCATAGCTTCCCGTATCTTGGTAACAGACGTCTCAAGATACTCCCAGTATTCAGATTGAGGGATTTCTGGGAGAAATTCCTGTGTTTTCTTCTTGGTGGGATCATCCTGTGCTTGTTGTTTTTCCATTGATGCTTTGGTGATTAGTTTCTCAACTGAGATATACTCAGTTATTCCCATCCTTACTCCAGCGTCCTTGCAGAGCAGAGAAATCACACTTGGATAAGCCAACCTGGCTTCTTTAGAATTTTTGTTAGCAATTTTGTAGAGTTCAGCTGAGATTAGCTGATGAACTTCCACTTCTTTTCCCATCATGATGCAATAAAGAGTTGGATTAAATTTGCAAAAGAGGCTTGGTGCTTATGGATTAAGATACATTTGATATTTTTAAGGTAGGGTTTTTAGAAATTAGGGGTTTTAGAAATCGGGGTTCTTAACATGTTTATGCAAGAAATCATGAATTAAAAATATGGAATTTTAAAATTAGAATGGAAAAATATGAAGAAGAATGATTTTTACCTCCTCCCCACTATCCTGGCGTTTGAACGCCCAAACACTGCCTGTTTTGGGCGTTCAACGCCCAATTACTGCTCTCCTGGGCGTTCAACGCCCAGTTGTTGCCCTTTTCTGGCGTTGAACGCCAGATAGCTATCTTTACTGGCGTTCAGCGCCCACTGGATGCCCCTTTTGGGCGCTGAACGCCCAAAATGGACTTTCACTGGCGTTTTCTTGCCAGTGAGCTCTTTTTCTCTGTTTTGAATGCAGATTCCTTCTGTAACCCTGTGAATTTATGCAATTGATTCTTTACCTTAGTGTCAGTGAACTTTATATAAACAAATAAAAATAAAAATAAAAAAATAGGGCAAAATGCTTAGAGGATTGATGCCTCATGGCTGGGTTGCCTCCCAGCAAGCGCTTCTTTATTGTCTTTAGCTGGACCTTGCTGAGCTTTTAGTCTAGCTTCAACCTTGAGCACTCTTGCTCAACGTTTCCTTCAAGATAGTGCTTGATTCTCTGTCCATTGACAATGAACCTCTTATCAGAATCAATATCTTGAAGCTCCACATAACCATATGGTGATACACTTGTAATCACGTATGGTCCCCTCCACCGGGATTTCAATTTCCCTGGGGAATAGCCTGAGTCTAGAGTTGAGCAGCAGAACCTTCTGTCCTGGCTCAAAGATTCTAGATGACAGCTTTCTGTCATGCCACTTTTTTTATTTTTCTTTATAAAGCTTGGCATTTTCGAAAGCTGTGAATCTGAATTCCTCTAGCTCATTTAGCTGGAGCAATCTTTTTTCTCCTGCTAATTTGGCATCAAAGTTTAGGAATCTGGTTGCCCAGTAGGCTTTATGTTCCAGTTCCACGGGCAGGTGACATGCCTTACCATACACAAGTTGGTATGGAGAGGTCCCTATAGGGGTCTTGAATGCTGCTCTGTAAGCCCATAGAGCATCATCCAAGCTCCGTGCCCAATCCTTTCTACGAGTACTTACTGTCCATTCTAGGATTCTCTTTAATTCTCTGTTAGAGACTTCAGCTTGCCCATTAGTTTGTGGATGATATGGAGTAGCCACCTTATGGTGAATTTCCTACCGAACCATGGCAGAGTAAAGCTGTTTATTGCAGAAGTGAGTGCCCCCATCACTGATTAGTACTCTAGGGACACCAAACCTGCTAAAGATATATTTCTGGAGGAACTTCAGCACTGTTTTAGTATCATTGGTGGATGTGGCAATGGCCTCAACCCATTTTGATACATAGTCAACTGCCACCAGAATATAAGTGTTTGAATATGATGGTGGAAAAGGTCCCATGAAGTCAATTCCCCATACATCAAACAACTGCATATTTCAAGGATGGTGGTAATGGTTTGAGCTCGGGTTTAGGAGGTTTTTCCTCTTCCAGAAGAGATTTCAGAGGCTCTTTCATGTCCTCTGAATCCTCCAAATCAGGCTGAACATCTTTAAAGATGTCTTCCAACTTTTCCAACGCCGATTACTTTGCCGGTGTTGTTGTCTCCATAGATCACGTTTCCCCCGTTTGTAGGCTCTATTGCGGTGAACTTTGATTCATTGCCGGTCATGTGTTTGGAGCATCCACTATCAACATACCAATTTGTATCCTTAGCTCCAACACGTACCTACAAAACAATTAAAATTGGGATTTAGGTACCCAAGTGAATTTGGGTCCTTGATGGTTAGTATGAGCATAATGCCCATAAGGTGCCCATCTCGTATCTTGACTACGAAAGTTTATATGTTTAATGATTATTTCGTCTGCACATCTCTTAAAGAGATAGGGTTCATCCCACAAGTAGTACTTTGCATTAGTAATTAATTTCTTCTTTTGTATCCTGTTGTACTCCTTGGGTATGAACCTTGCAGCTTTATAGTTTGCAATATCGGCAAACCATGGTGTTTCCTGAATGGAAAATAAATGCTCATCCGGAAAAGTCTCAGAGATCTCAAGAGAGGGGATGGGCGTCCCTTCTACTGGCTCTATCCGGGACAGATGATCAGCCACTTGGTTCTCTGTCCCTTTTCTGTCTCTTATTTCTATATCAAACTCTTGCAGAAGCAACACCCATCTGATGAGCCTGGGTTTTGAATCCTGCTTTGTGAGTAGATATTTAAGAGCAGCATGATCTGTGTACACAATCACTTTTGATCCTACTAAGTATGATCTAAACTTGTCAATGGCATAAACCACTGCAAGCAATTCTTTTTCTGTGGTTGTGTAATTTTTCTGGGCATCATTCAAAACACGGCTAGCATAATAAATGACATGCAGAAGCTTGTCATGCCTCTGCCTCAGTACTGCACCAATGGCGTGATCACTGGCATCAAACATTAGCTCAAATGGTAATGTCCAGTCTGGTGCAGAAATAACTGGTGCTGTGACCAGCTTGGCTTTCAGCGTTTCAAACGCCTGCAGACACTATGTGTCAAACACAAATGGCATGTCAGCAGCTAGCAGATTGCTTAGAGGTTTTGTGATTTTTGAAAAATCCTTTATAAACCTCCTATAGAATCCTGCATGCCACAGAAAGCTTCTCCTTTTTATGACTCAAGATCTCTTTCATGAACTTGGCATAAGAAGGTATTTGCTCAAGTGCTTCTGCGAATGGAATCTTATTTCAAGAGTCCTGAGGTAATTTGCAAAGCGAGCAAATTGCTTATCCTGCTCCTCTTTCCGGAATTTTTGAGGATAAGGTATCTTGGATTTATATTCCTCAACCTTAGTTGCTTCAGGTTTATTGCCTACAGAAGTGGTTGAAGAAGCCTTTTTAGAGGGGTTGTTATCAGCATTTGTGTGTGTCTGATCCCTCACTGTCAATTGAGTGCCAGGGTTAGAAGCTGGAGTGAAATTGGACGCCAGCTCCTTGTCTGTTCCTGGCGTCTGAACGCCAGAACTGTGCCCATTTTGGGCGTTCAACGCCAGATCCTTGCCTATTTCTGGTGTTGAACGCCAGTCCTGCCTTGTTTCTGGCGTTGAACGCCAGTCCTGAGCATGGTCTGGGCGTTCAGCGCCAGCCTTCCACCAAATTTCTGGCGTTTTAGCTATCTCCTTGTTTAAAGCCTTGGATGTCCAGCCTTAGCTGTGTCATCCGTTTTGGGAGAAAGTATTGATTCAGGAATTTTTCTGTCAGCTATTTCCATGTCCTTATGCTGGCCTTAGGTTGGTTATTCAACCACCTCTTAGCTTGATCTTTTACAGCAAATGGAAACAGTAATAGTCTGTAGACATCCTGATCTATTTCTTTATCATGTATTGTGTCAGCAATCTGTAGAAACTGTGCCAGAAACTCTGTAGGTTCTTCCTGTGAAAGACCGGAATACTGGCAACTTTGCTGCACCATGATAATGAGCTGAGGATTCAACTCAAAGCTACTGACTCCAATGGAAGGTATGCAGATGCTACTCCCATATGAAGCAGTAGAGGGGTTAGAATATGACCCCAGAGTCCTCCTAGACTGTTCATTTCCGCTTAGATCCATGATGGAGAAAGGGAGATGATGTCAAATAAAAATTTTATTTTTATTTATTTATTTATTTACTTATTTAGAAAATAAATAAAATAAAAAAATAAAGAGAAAAAATAGGTGAATATTTTCGAAAAAATTGAGGAGAGAGAAAGTGGTTAGGAAGTTTTGAAAAAGGTATGATTTGGAAAAGATTTTAAATTTTTAAAAAAATCTGAATTTTTAGAAAATAATTTTCGAAAATTTGTTTTATAAATAGAGAGAAAAGATATTTTTGAATTTAGTGAGGAAAGAGAAAAACAATAAAATAGCACAAGATTTAAAATTTTTTTGATCTAATGCTCTTAGTTTTCGAAAATTTTGGAGAGAAAACACCAAGGAACACCAAACTTAAAATTTTTAGAAAACCAACTAAAATTTTCGAAAATCAAAGGGAAATCAACAAGAAAACACCAAACTTAAAGTTTGGCACAAAATTTAATAGAGAAAATATTATTTTTTTGAAAAAGATTTTAAAAAGAGTGTACCAAACTGCCACGGACTTAGACCAACGCTCTAGCCAATTGGGCAGTAAATGTAACACTTGTTTTGAAGAAGGATATTTGTAACCAAGAACAATAATAAGAGACTCTAAACCAAAAAGAAAAATTTTTCTAATCTAAGCAACAAAATAAATCGTCAGTTGTTCAAACTCAAACAATCCCCGGCAACGGTGCCAAAAACTTGGTGCACGAATTGTGAATCACACTTTTCACAACTCGTACCACTAACCAGCAAGTGCATTGGGTCGTCCAAGTAATACCTTACGTGAGAAAGGGTCGAATCCCACGGAGATTGTTGGTTTGAAGCAATCTATGGTTATCTTGCAATTCTTAGTCAGGAAGTCAATTTTATTTATCAGTTGAAGTGCGAATAAATAAGAGAGTATGGGTTAAAGGTTACTTGTTATGCAGTAATGGAGAATATGTTGGAGTTTTGGAGATGCTTTGTCTTCTGAATCTCTGCTTTCCTCTGTCTTCTGATTCACGCACGCACGTCCTTCTATGGCAAGCTGTGTGTAGGTGGATCACCGTTGTCAATGGCTACCATCCATCCTTCCAGTGAAAAGGGTTCAGGTGCGCTGTCACCACACGGCTAATCATCTGCAGGTTCTCAGTTGTACCGGAATAGGATTTACTATCCTTTTGCGTCTGTCACTACGCCCAGCACTTGCGAGTTTGAAGTTCGTCACAGTCATCCAATCCCAGAATCCTACTCGGAATACCACAGACAAGGTTTAGACTTTCCGGATTCTCATGAATGCCGCCATCAATCTAGCTTATACCACGGAGATTCTGATTAAGGAATCTAAGAGATATTCATTCAATCTGATGTAGAACGGAGGTGATTGTCAGACACACGTTCATGGATTGAGGAAGGTGATGAGTGTCACTGATCATCACCTTCTCCATTGTTAGGCGCGAATGGATATCTTAGATAGGAACACGCATGTTTGAATGGAAAACAGAAATACTTGCATTAATTCATCGAGACACAGCAGAGCTCCTGTTAATCCTTTTATGGCGCTGGACGCCAGAATTGGGCAGAGAACTGGCGTTGAACGCCAGTTTACATCGTCTATCCTTGAGCAAAGTATGGACTATTATATATTGCTGGAAAGCTCTGGATGTCTACTTTCCAACGCAATTAAAAGCGCGCCATTTCGAGTTCTGTAACTCCAGAAAATCCACTTTGAGTGCAGGGAGGTCAGAATCCAACAGCATCAGTAGTCCTTTTTCAGCCTGAATCAGATTTTTGCTCAGCTCCCTCAATTTCAGCCAGAAAAATACCTGAAATTACAGAAAAAAACACAACTCATAGTAAAGTCCAGAAATATGAATTTTTCCTAAAAACTAATGGAAACAAACTAAAAACTCATTAAAACATACTAAAAACTATATGAAATTAACCCCAAAAAGCGTATAAAATATCCGCTCATCAACTTGCTGGTTAGATTTGGGTGTTTTGGAAATTCATTTTTTTCCACAAATTTTCCCATCATTACTATATAAGAATTGAATTAGTGGAATTTAATTTGTGATTGTCTTGAAGAGCTTATTTACTTTTGACCAAGTGGACAAGAATCATATAGTTGCATTCACATATGTATAGGTTGCATTGTATAACATGAGTTTTACATGTTCCTGCTCATTTATTTTATCTCCTTCAACTAAGCATGAGGACATGCTTATGTCTAAGTGTGGGGAGGTAGATAAACCATTATTTTATGGTTTATATTGTGTTTAATTGTGTGGTTTTATCGAATCCTTACCCACTTTTTCATTAATTTAGCATGTATTTACAATTCCTTCCCAAAATTACTCCATGGTTGAAAACTGCTTCCTAGAGACTTTTAATTATGTATTTTAATTCTCCTTTATTCCATTCGATACCGAGATCTGTGTGTTAAGTGTTTCAGGCTATATAGGGCATGAATGACTTGGAGATTGGAAAGGAGGCTTGCAAAAATAGAAGGAACACAAGAAATGGAGGAGATGACTAGCGAGAAGTGATGCGGATGCATGGCTCACGCGACCGCGCGAAATAGAGGAAATTGCAATGATGCGCTCGCGTGCCTGACGCGAACGCATGGATTGGAAACTGCACAAGTGACGCGAATGCGTGGACGACGCGCACGCGTGGCAAGGCAAAACGCTGGATGACGCGAATGCGTGGATGACGCGATCGCGTGATGTGCGCGATCTGCAGAATCTGCAGAATTTGCTGGGGGCAATTTTGGGCCCTATTTTGACCCAGTTTTCAGCTTAGAAAAGCAGATTAGAGCCAGGAAACATGCAGAGACTAGAGGACAACATTCATTCCGCATAATTTTAGATTTAGATATGATTTTACTCCTCCTCTAGGTTTCCTCTCTACACATTCATAGTTCTTAGGATTTTGTTTTTATTGCTTTTGGATTGGGATATTGAGAAGAGTTATTACCTCCGCCAAGACTTCATCATTCTAGTTTGTTTTCCCTTACTTGTCCCTTACTCTTTCATATCCTTACTCTGTTCATAATTATTATTGGATTATTTTTAGAATTAATTAATACAAGAACTATTTTTATTTTCAATTGATCTTTTGGATTATTATTTATCATGTCTCTCTTTATTTCTCTTTCTTATCATGTGAAATTTACATTCATAATGAGCGAGTAGTTCCATAACTTGATTGGGAGATGATTGAAGGGAGAACCTTGAGTTGGAATGCTCAAGAGAAAAATTGTAATTAGGTTTATTGTTGGATCGCCCTCTAGTCACTGACACTAGTCCTTCCCAAGGGAGAGGATTAGGACTTGTGAATAGATATTGCCTTCCAACTCGCTTGACTTTCCTCTACCTAGTAAAGGATAACTAAGCAGAACAACCTTCAATTATCACTTTTATCTTGGGAAAACTCCAACAAGGATAGGACTTCCGACTAATCTACTCCCAATCAAGGTTTTTATTTAAATTACACAAATTCTCTGATTTAATTTTCTGTTTATCAATTCAAACCATTTTAGAAAACATCTGATTAATAAAAGAGCACACCTTTCTGCAACTCGTTGGGAGACGACCTGGGATTCATACTCCCAGTATTTTAATTCTACTTTTGTGACAACCCCTCTAAATTGATAAGCGGATTTTTGGTTAGTTAAGAACTATACTTGCAACGCGTCTCTTATAATAATTTCTTAACTCGCCAAGTTCCGCCACGTTATCGCACGTGACTTTATTAAAGTGAAACTGCTGGGGGCGAATTCTGTGCTTTCTAGGCCCAAATCCAACTCAGTTTCTGAGCCTATTACATGAGAAATCAAGAGGAGTCAAAGGGGAGGGGGGGGGGGGAATCACATAGTTTAGTTTAGAGTTAGTTTCTAGAGAGAGAAGCTCTCTATTCTCTCTAGAATTAGGTTAGATCTAGATTAGGATTTCTTAGATCTAGGTTAATTTCATGCTTTGATTTACTTTTCCTTAATCAATTCTTGTTCCTCTACCTTTGCTTTCTTAGATTAGTGATTTACTTCTTGTAATTCTTTACTTTTATGTTGATGCACTCTTGTTTCTCCTATTTTCCTTTAATGCAATTTGAGTTTGATTTCTTTTATTGTGTATTTGAATTGTTGTTGTTAATTCCTTTCAATTAGTAGTTGTAGATCTACTTTCCTTGCAATTTGAATTTACTTTCCTTTTATGCCTTCCAAGTGTTTGATTAAATGCTTGGAAGGATGCTAGAGTAGATTTTCCTCCTCTTGGCTTTGGTTGAGTAATTGGAGACTCTTGAGTTATCAAACTCTTTTGTTGATTGATAATTGAAAGTTACTAGTTGATTTGGATTCCACTAACTCTAGTCTTTCCTTAGGAGTTGACTAGGACTTGAGGAATCAAATTGATTATTTCCACTTGACTTTCCTTCATAGTTAAAGGTTGACTAAGTGGAGCAATGGACAATTCTTGTCACAATTGAGGAGGATAATGAAGATAGGACTTCTAATTCTCATACCTTGCCAAGAGCTTTCCTAGCTATTAGTTTACATTCTTGCCATTTATCTTTCATGTTCCTTATTCAAAACCCTAAAATATACATCTCATAACCAATAACAAGAACACTTCAGTTATTTTTATTGAGGTTTGTTACCTGTGACAAACAATTTTTTGTATGAGAGGATTATTTGTTGGTTTAGAAACTATACTTACGAGATTTTATTTGTGAAATTCTTTACCAACCAATTTTCAATTCATCATGCACATATTAAAAACTTAATTGTAAAAGTAGGGATGAAAGAGATTGATGAATCAGTCTTGAGGATTCGTAGTGCAGTAAAATATGTTAGGTCTTCTCCATCAAGAGCCAGTAGGTTTTAACAGTGTGTTGAACTAGAAAAAATCCAATATAAAGGCTTGCCTTGCATGGATGTTGAGACTAGGTGGAACTCTACCTATCAAATGTTAGATGTTGCTTTGAATCATCGCAAAGCATTTAAGTTGCTTACTTTGAAAGATAATACCTATATAGGAGAGATGAGTGGGGGAAAAGGGAGAGGTGTGCCTTCTGATTCAGACTGGTAGTATGCTGAGTCCATTGTACCATTTTTGCGAGTGTTTAGTGTTGCCACTGTACGTATTTCTGGTACCTTATATGCTACCAGTGACATGTATATGAAGAAAGTATTTGCAATCAGATGATTTATTCGTCATTCTTGTGATTCTGTTGATTTGAGTACTATGTCAATGGCAGAAAGGATGAGGGTTAAGTATGAGAAGTATTAGGGCAATCCTAATTCAGTGAATATGTTGTTATTTATTGCTATCGTACTTAACCCAATGCAAAAGATTGAGTATGCCAATTATTTCTTGGATTACTTATTTGGAGAAGAAAAAGGGGGGGGGGGAATTGAAGATCAGATGATTTATTCGTCATTCTTGTGATTCTGTTGATTTGAGTACTATGTCAATGGCAGAAAGGATGAGGGTTAAGTATGAGAAGTATTGGGGCAATCCTGATTCGGTGAATATGTTGTTATTGATTGCTATCGTACTTAATCCAATGCAAAAGATTGAGTATGTCAATTATTTCTTGGATGACTTATTTGGAGAAGAAAAAGGAGGCGAATTGAAGTCAAATTTGTCCAAGTGTATAAAGTTACTTTATCAGCAATACCAAAATTCTGAGGAAGTAAGTGAAGCTGATACGCAAGATGTTCAAGCCAACAATATTAATACTGATGTTCATGGCATAGGCTTTTTTATGCAAGCAACAGGTCGTAGAACAAATACAAGATCTGAACTTGATAGATATTTACAAGAAGAATGCGAGCCATACTCCCATAAGTTTGATATCTGGAGCACGAATCCCCACACTTCGTACAACTGAACCAGCAAGTTCACTAGGTCATCCAAGTAATACCTGAACGAGTCAGGGTCGATCCCACGAGGATTGTGGTTTGAAGTAAGCTATGGTTATTGATGAATCCATATTTTACGATATATTTTGGTTTGATTTGAGTGAATTCCATGACATAAACCCACATTTATTCACCTAAATAGCATGCTTTTGAGATTTCTTCCTAAATTGTGCTTGAAAGTGAAAACATGCTCTTTTCTGCTTAATTTAGTCAATTTTATTCACTTTAATCTCATTTGGTGCCTTGATGTATTTGTTAAGTGATTTTTAGGTTTCCAAGGCAAGTATGGGTTGAAGAAGTGAGGAAAAGTGCATGCAAAAGGGAAGAATTCAAGAAATGAAGGGTTTGGAAAGCTGTCAACCCTGACCTCCTTGTACTAAATTGGCCATAACTTGAGCTACAGAGGTCCAAATGAGGCGGTTCTAGCGGCATTGGAAAGCTAACTTCCGAGGCTTCAAAACAATATGCAATTTGCTATAGTGGACTGACGATCGGATTTTCTATTGGTAAAGAATAAAAGTAATCGCGTTGTAAGTATAGTTTCTAAACCAACAAAAAATCCTTTCGTACAAAAGTTTTGGTTGTCACAAGTAACAAACCCCTTTAAGATTGATAACCGAAGTATTTAAACCTCGGGTCATCTTCTCAAGGAACTGCAGGGAGGTGTTCTTATTATTGGTTATGAGTTTTGTAAAGTGGGGTTTTGAAAGTGAGGAACAAGTAATTTTAAATGACAAGTAAAATAAATAAATAACTGTAAAATAAACTCTTGGCAAGGTATGAAAACTTGAATTTCTATCCTAGTTATCCTTATCAATGGTGATGATAATTGGGTTTTAATCCCACTTAGTTAACCTTTACTAAAGTAAAGGAAGGTCAAGTGGACTAATTAGTTCGAACCTCTGGTTCTAGCCAATTCCTAAGAAAGGACTAGAGTTATTGGAATTCGATTCAATTAGCAAAAATAACAATTATCAATCACGATGAGTTTGATAACTCAAGAGTCTCCAATTGATCAATTAAAGCTAAAAGGGAAAAATCTAAATTATTTATATAAATAAAGGAAAGCAATCATAATTCTGAAATACCTCAAGTTGCACTAATAAAGATATCAAATGTAACATGGAAGAGTTCATAAATTAAATTGGGAAAATAAATAAAAAGGAACATTGAACCTGGTAATTGAGCAGAATTTGTAAGTTGAAATAATAAAAGTCCTAATTCCTTTAAGAGGAATCCTAATCCTAAAACCTAAGAGAGAGGAGAGAACCTCTTTCTCTAAAACTACATCTACTCTTAAAATTATGAATGAATGTTGTATGTATTGTTTTCTCATGAATGGATGCATTCCCCTACTTTATAGCCTCTAATCTGTATTTTCTGGGCCGAGAACTGGGTCAAAAACAGCCCAGAATTCGCTGGTTGCGAATTCAAACATGCTGATTTTTTGTCACTGCGACGTGTCCGCGTGGAGCGCGCATTCGCATCACCTAGTGTGAAAGAAACTATAACATATTATATATAATATGAAGCCCCGGATGTTAGATTTCCAACGCAACTGGAACCGCATCTTTTGGACCTCTATAGCTAAAGTTATAGCCGTTTGAGTGCGAAGAGGTCAGGCTGGACAGCTTAGCAATTTCTCCAACTTCTTGTATTCCTTCCACTTTTGCATGCTTCCTTTCCATCCTCTGAGCCATTCCTGTCATGTAATCTCTGAAATCACCTAACACACATATCAAGACATCTAATGGTAATAAGAGAGGATTAGACATAGGGAACTTAAGGCCAAAGAAGCATGTTTTCAATCAAAGCACATAATTAGGAAGGCAAATGTAAAACCATGCAAATAGTATGAATAAGTGGGTAAAGAGTTAATAAAAACCACTCAATTGAGAACAAGATAAACCATAAAATAGTGGTTTATCAACCTCCCCACACTTAAACATTAGCATGTCCTCATGCTAAGCTCAAGAGAAGCTATAAAGATTGAAGAGGAATGATAGAATGTATGAAATGCAACCTATCTAGATGAATGCAACTACATGGAAAATGTTTCTACCTACTTGGTTAAAAGTAAATAAGTTCTCCAAGAATAAATATGAACTGGATTTCACTAATTCAAATCATAAAAAGAAAGTATAAATAGGCTTGTAGAAGAAAATAGCTCATGAAAGCCAGGAACAAAGAATCGAGCATCGAACCCTCACTGGGAGTGTATGCACTCTAATCACTCAAGTGTTTTAGGTTCGATTCTCTCAATTCTCTACTAACCTTTCTTTCTAAGGCTTGCTCTTCATCTAACAATCAACATAAATTTAATGCACAGATACACATATCAAGAGGTCTTTTAAGGGTTGTAATAGGGTTAGGGTCAAGGTAGGATTGTATTTGGCCAAGTGGACTAAAATCTGAATCCTTAATTAACTTAAACTTTCCAGCTAAATTTAGACAATCCATGTAATCATAATACCACATCTAACTATCCATTAACCATGTTTTCCACATATTCATGCATTCTAATTTCAAGTACAGTACATATGCATTGCTTTCACCGCTTACTTTAGGGCATTTTGTCCCCTTTTTGCTTAATTGCTCTTTTCTTTTCACTTTTATATATATTTTTTTCTTTTTTTTTCTCAATGCATATGATTAAATTATTGGATGCATGAATCATGTCCTAAACATTTTTTTCACATTTTCAGAAAATTCTAACATACTCAATTCTCAAACCAAATGTTTCCAAATTCAATTTCTCCACACTTAAATCATAAGCACTCTCACTAGTCTAAGCTAACCAAGGATTCAAATTCAGGGCATTATTGTCTTTCGCTTAGAGTTAATGATGTGCTAAAGTAAAGAACAAAGGGGTATAATAGGCTCAAAATTGGTTTGCAAAGAATAATGAAAGGTAAGGCCATATGGGTACGTAAGCTCAGTGAAACAAAGGCCTCAATCATGTAAGTGTATGCATACATCAAATAATGGAAATATAGAATTAAGCAAGACAAAGATCACAATTTTAGAGAGAAAAATACACACTAAAACAGAATTTTGGTTGATAAAATGCAACCAATCAAGTAGGCTCAAAATCTCACAGGTTTTGTGTGTTCGAGCTCTAAACCATGTTCCAAAATAATACTTCTTCAAACAAGTTTAACATTAAATTTTATTCAAATTAGTGAAATACTTTAAAAAGTTTCTTGAAAAAGAAAATATTACTTTAACCAAGTGGTAAAATATGCATAAAATCAAACAAACATGTAATTAAATATGCAAATGCAACAATGAACAAACAAAGAAAATAGAGTATTGGTGTTGAAAAGAAGGTAACTAACCCCTGAAAGTCGGTATCGACCTCCCCACACTTAAAGATTGCACCGTCCTCGGTGCATGCTAGATGTACAAGTGGACGGGTTGCTACAACTGACGCTTGTAGATAGAGGCGCCTTAGCTGGAGGTCTCTTGGTTCCTCTCTGTGCCGGTGTCTTGTCAGTGGCCTTCTCTTTTCCTTTCTTGGTACCCATGCCTAAGGAAGAGGAAAAAGGAAGAGTGTGAAATATAGAAAACTAAGACCGGAAGGGAGGAAATTCCAAGTGATAAGGAATGCCAAAGGAAAGATGATAGCCCAACTACATGGTAGCTACAACATGTAGGGAAGACAACAATAAAGATTAAAAAGGGCAATTCAAAATACTTAGATGCAAGAGGGTAAAAAACATGCAAATAATAGGCATGAGAAGCATAGCTCAAGCATCAAGTAATAAATGTGCCAAATTAAAGAGCATGTGTAATGATGACAATAGTGAATGATAATCCCAAATACATTGGATGTGCAAGTTAAAATAGGGATGAAAATAAATGCATGAAAAAGAATTGAAACAGAAACCAAAAGGAAAGAACAAATAAATGCATTAAATTCAAGGGATAGAAGAGTAGAGGGGGAGAAGAAGAGAAAGAAAAAAGAAAGAAGAAGAAAGAAATTAGGATTTAGGGAAGAAAAGATAAGATATCTGGCTGGTCTGGATAAGCTGTGTGTCGCTTTCGACGCGGACGGGTGGGTCACGCGTTCGCGCGGATAGCGCTTCTATGAAATGACGCGGACTCGTCATTCATGCGGTCGCGTGGATCGATATGTGCCATTAGTGCGAGGGCAGCCTCGCGGTCGCGCAACTCTCTGTTTGAAGCTCATATTGCCAAATATCTGGGGTGAAGCATTCGCGTGGGTGACGCATTCGCGTGGGTGACGCGATCGCGTGAATGGCCATATTTGCAAAACGACGCGAACGCATGGGGCACGCGTTCGCGTGGTAAGGCTTGTGCTTCTAGCACCGTTCCAGCCCCATTCCAGCCTAACTTGCTGCCAAACACCAATTTACGTCGATTTTACAGGGCCACGCGTTCGCGTGGGTGACGCGGATGCGTGGGAGGCATTTTTTCCCACATGACGCGGACGCGTCAGCGACGCGGTCACGTGGATCAATTTGTGCCAAAGGCACGCCTCCAGCCACGCTTTCGCGTGACTCTCTGTTCAATCTTGTGTTCTTCCCAACGCACTGGTGACGCGGACGCGTCGGCGATGCTATCGCGTCGCGTGCGATTCTTTTTATATAATGCAGTATGCAGAATGCAATGCTAATATGAATGTTATGCAAAACTCCAGGTTCAATACAATAAAATAAAATAAAACTCGAAAATATATAAAACTAAATAAAAATGAAAAAGGAACGATCATACCATGGTGGGTTGTCTCCCACCTAGCACTTTTAGTTAAAGTCCTTAAGTTGCACATTTGGTGAGCTTCCTGTCATAGTGGCTTGTGCTTGAACTCATCTAGGAATATCCACCAATGTTTGTAATTCTGTAATTCCACGGGATCCCAAACTAGGCGCAGAAAGCCTTCAAGCAAGTTAAAGCAAGTGACAACGCCCCAAGAGTGTTGATTGCCAGAATGAATTCCGGGGTCCCAAATCTTGCTTTTGCACCCGTCTTCTTGTTGATCATTAGTGTTCCAACCGGGTGGTAAGCAATCTGAATTCTCCCTGAGGCATCCAAACAGCTTTCTAGACCCATACAATTTAGTATTCTTCCAACCATGATACTTCAGTTTAGAGCATGCAACCATATTGAACCTTGCATGACAATTCTTACTACTAACCATCTCCCTCTTACTCTTATAGCCACAAAGAGCTCTAAGTTGACCATCTGTCTCAAGTAAACCATATTCAAGTGGAATGAGAAAGCTAAGGGATATGAATTTTACCCACTTGAATGTTGTATTGGGTGGTAATGGCCTTTGGGGAGAGGTCTCCAGCAACTTTGGCAAGGTAATTTCCAACTCCATTCCCTTGAGTTCTTCCTTGACAATTCCCACCTCTTTGCAAGCTTCTTCAATATCAACCTCTTCCTCTTGGTAGCTTTCTTCTAATTCAATCTCTTCTTCATTGTTCACCAAGGGCATGGGAGGTTGTGCTTCTTCTTCTTTAATCTCCATGTCAAGTCCAATAGCAGAGGATTCAATTGTAGATAAGAATTCAGTAATGATTGAATCCATCTCTTGATCATTCCCTTCAAAGTCTTCAACCATGATATGCTTTGGAGGTTGTACACCCTCCTTATCATCAATTTCAAACGTCTTGGAAGGGGGTTCTATGACTGGACTTTCCCATGGAGGTTCTGCATCTCCTAAGTCTTCAACCAACTCTTCTTCTTGAACAATGACGGGTGACGCATTCGCGTGGGTGACGCGATCGCGTGAATGGCCATATTTGCAAAACGACGCGAACGCATGGGGCACGCGTTCGCGTGGTAAGGCTTGTGCTTCTAGCACCGTTCCAGCCCCATTCCAGCCTAACTTGCTGCCAAACACCAATTTACGTCGATTTTACAGGGCCACGCGTTCGCGTGGGTGACGCGGATGCGTGGGAGGCATTTTTTCCCACATGACGCGGACGCGTCAGCGACGCGGTCACGTGGATCAATTTGTGCCAAAGGCACGCCTCCAGCCACGCTTTCGCGTGACTCTCTGTTCAATCTTGTGTTCTTCCCAACGCACTGGTGACGCGGACGCGTCGGCGATGCTATCGCGTCGCGTGCGATTCTTTTTATATAATGCAGTATGCAGAATGCAATGCTAATATGAATGTTATGCAAAACTCCAGGTTCAATACAATAAAATAAAATAAAACTCGAAAATATATAAAACTAAATAAAAATGAAAAAGGAACGATCATACCATGGTGGGTTGTCTCCCACCTAGCACTTTTAGTTAAAGTCCTTAAGTTGCACATTTGGTGAGCTTCCTGTCATAGTGGCTTGTGCTTGAACTCATCTAGGAATATCCACCAATGTTTGTAATTCCAATGGCCTCCGGGATCCCAAACTAGGCGCAGAAAGCCTTCAAGCAAGTTAAAGCAAGTGACAACGCCCCAAGAGTGTTGATTGCCAGAATGAATTCCGGGGTCCCAAATCTTGCTTTTGCACCCGTCTTCTTGTTGATCATTAGTGTTCCAACCGGGTGGTAAGCAATCTGAATTCTCCCTGAGGCATCCAAACAGCTTTCTAGACCCATACAATTTAGTATTCTTCCAACCATGATACTTCAGTTTAGAGCATGCAACCATATTGAACCTTGCATGACAATTCTTACTACTAACCATCTCCCTCTTACTCTTATAGCCACAAAGAGCTCTAAGTTGACCATCTGTCTCAAGTAAACCATATTCAAGTGGAATGAGAAAGCTAAGGGATATGAATTTTACCCACTTGAATGTTGTATTGGGTGGTAATGGCCTTTGGGGAGAGGTCTCCAGCAACTTTGGCAAGGTAATTTCCAACTCCATTCCCTTGAGTTCTTCCTTGACAATTCCCACCTCTTTGCAAGCTTCTTCAATATCAACCTCTTCCTCTTGGTAGCTTTCTTCTAATTCAATCTCTTCTTCATTGTTCACCAAGGGCATGGGAGGTTGTGCTTCTTCTTCTTTAATCTCCATGTCAAGTCCAATAGCAGAGGATTCAATTGTAGATAAGAATTCAGTAATGATTGAATCCATCTCTTGATCATTCCCTTCAAAGTCTTCAACCATGATATGCTTTGGAGGTTGTACACCCTCCTTAACATCAATTTCAAACTTCTTAGAAGAAGGTTCTATGACTTCAGGTTCCCATGGAGGTTCAGCATCTCCTAAGTCTTCAACCACTTCTTCCTCTGCAACTATTATGGCTTCCTCCACTTGTTCCAATACAAAGCCATGCTCCGTACTGTCCACTGGAGTTTCTAGTATCTCCTTCATGCTACGTTCTTCATTAGATTACCCACATGAAGCCATGGGGGTTCTTTGAGTGTCCGAACGTCGGGAAGGTAGTCTATTTATTGCTTGATTCAATTGGTGAAGTGTGGCATAAAATTTTTCAAATGTTTCCTTGAGTTGCTCCCTTGATTCTTAGGGTGATGGATATGGATATGGTGCATAGGGAGGTGGTGATTCTTGGGAGTAATTGGGTTGGAATTGGGGTGGATAAGGGTTAGGGTCATATGGAGGTGAATGGTGGTAGTTGGCTTGTGAGTGTGGTGGTTCAAAGCTGTGTTGATGAGGTGGTTCATAGGCATATGATGGGGCTTGTTGGTAATTACAAGGGGGTCCACCATATCTATCATCTTGGTATGCACCTCGGAATGGTTTCTGAGTATAGTATCTTGGAGGGTGTTGTTGCCTAAAGGGTTGATCAGATCCTCGTGGCTGCTTCCATCTCTGATTGTTTTGACCTTGATGCATGTTCCTATTATAATTTCCATTCCTTGTAATAGATTGGAACCAAACTCAAAGAGAGAGGGGTGAGAATTCATGGTAACAAATAAAAATAAAAAAAAAAACAAAAATAAAAACAATTTTAAATCAAAAAGGTTATTGAAATTTAAACTTTTGAATTTGAAAATTAAATTTTGAATTTTAAATTTGAATTTTTAAAATTTTAAAATTTGAATTTTGAAAAAGTCAACAATATAAGATAAAGCCTTGAAAAAGATTCAAATTTTGAAAAGTTTTGATTTTTAAAATTTAAAATTTAAAATTTGGATTTTAAATTTTGGAATTTAAATATTGAAATTTAAATATTGAAATTTGAAATTTGATTTTTGAAATAAGATAAGATAAGATTTTAAAAAAGATATGATTTTTGAAAAATATTTGAATTTTGAAATTTAAAACTAAGATAAGATAAGATAAAAAAAAGTTTTAAAATAAAAATCTGAATTTTTTTAAAGGAAAATTCAAAAATCCAATTAAAATAAAGAGAAAAGATATTTTTGAATTTAATGGGGAAAGAGAAAAACAATAAAATGACATCGAACTTAAAATTTTTAGATCAAAACGAAGAAAACAACTAAGAACAACTTGAAGGTCAAGATGAACACGAAGAACAAATTTTTCAAAAAAAAATTTTAATAACTAAATAAAAAACCAATAAACTCTTAATTTATGAAAAAGCAAAAATAAAAACAAAAATAAAAACAAATAAACAAGCAAAAAGCAAATATTTACAATAACCAATAATAAGGCACACGTTTGCAATTCCCCGGCAACGGCCCCATTTTGACGATCAGATTTTCTATCAGTAAAGAATAAAAGTAATCGCGTTGTAAGTATAGTTTCTAAACCAACAGAAAATCCTTTCGTACAAAAGTTTTGGTTGTCACAAGTAACAAACCCCTTTAAGATTGATAACCGAAGTATTTAAACCTCAGGTCATGTTCTCAAGGAACTGCAGGGAGGTGTTCTTATTATTGGTTATGAGTTTTGTAAATTGGGGTTTTGCAAGTGAGGAACAAGTAATTTTAAATGACAAGTAAAATAAATAAATAACTATAAAATAAACTTTTGGCAAGGTATGAAAACTGGAATTCCTATCCTAGTTATCCTTATCAATGGTGATGATAATTGGGTTTTAATCCCACTTAATTAACCTTTACTAAAGTAAAGGAAGGTCAAGTGGACTAATTAGTTCGAACCTCAGGTCCTAGCCAATTCCTAAGAAAGGACTAGAGTTATTGGAATTTGATTCAATTAGCAAAAATAACAATTATCAATCACGATGAGTTTGATAACTCAAGAGTCTTCAATTAATCAATTAAAGCCAAAAGGGAAAAATATAAATTATTTATATAAATAAAGGAAAGCAATCATAATTCTGAAATACCTCAAGTTGAACTAATAAAGATATCAAATGTAACATGGAAGAGTTCATAAATTAAATTGGGAAAATAAATAAAAGGAACATTGAACCTGGTAATTGAGCAGAATTTGTAAGTGGAAATAATAAAAGTCCTAATTCCTTTAAGAGGAATCCTAATCCTAAAACCTAAGAGAGAGGAGAGAACCTCTCTCTCTCTAAAACTACATCTACTCTTAAAATTATGAATGAATATTGTATGTATTTTTGTCTCATGAATGGATGCATTCCCCTACTTTAAAGCCTCTAATCTGTGTTTTCTGGGCCGAGAACTGGGTCAGAAACAGCCCAGAATTCGCTGGTTGCGAATTCAAACATGCTGATTTTTCGTCACTGCGATGCGTCCGCGTGGAGCGCGCGTTCGTGTCACCTAGCGTCAGAACAACTATGATATATTATATATCAAATCGAAGCCCCGGACGTTAGCTTTCCAACACAACTAGAATCATGTCATTTGGACCTCTGTAGCTAAAGTTATAGTCGTTTGAGTGCGAAGAGTTCAGACTGGACAACTTAGCAATTTCTCCAACTTCTTGTATTCCTTCCACTTTTGCATGCTTCCTTTCCATCCTCTGAGCCATTCCTGCCCTGTAATCTCTAAAATCACTTAACACACATATCAAGGCATCTAATGGTAATAAGAGAGGATTAGACATAGGGAACTTAAGGCCAAAGAAGCATGTTTTCAATCAAAGCACATAATTAGGAAGGCAAATGTAAAACCATGCCAATAGTATGAATAAGTGGGTAAAGAGTTAATAAAAACCACTCAATTGAGTACAAGATAAACCATAAAATAGTGGTTTATCATGGACATAAGTCTAAGTGTGCATACGCACAGGTACTTGTGCGTACGCACAAGTCGGGAGTTAGCATGTGTGCGGACGCACACGTCTGTGCGTCCGCACAGGTCCCTGCACGTGACCTCATTAATTGCAACTCACTGGCAGCAATTTTTGGGCCCCTAAAACCCAATCCAACTCATTTTTTGAAGCTATTTAAGGCTAAATTGAAGAAGGATGAAGGGGGGCAATTAGGTTTAGCTTTTATGATGTTTTCTCTTAGTTTCTAGAGAGAGAAGCTCCCCCCTCTGTCTAGAATTAGGGTTATTTAGTTTAATTTCTTGTAATTTCTACTTTTAATTCTTGCTTTTATTTATTTTTTCTTGTTATTTATTGTTATTGCACCTTTATCTTCTTCATCTCTTTTGTTATTTCCTTTATTTTGTCACTTTTATGTTTTATGAACACTCTTGTCATTTTAATTTTCAATTAATGCAATTTATGTTTCATGTTCATTTATGGCTTTCCTTAGTTGTTATTGTTACTTTCTTGCTTTGGTAGTTTAAGAATTTATTTTAATGCAATTTAATATTATTTTATTCTCATGCACACCAAGTGTTTGATAAAATGCTTGGGTTGGTTTTCACTTAGTTTTTCTACATTCTTGGCTTGGAATTGTTGACTTTGGTGATCCTTGAGTCATTGATGTCCATTCTTGTTTGATATATTAGAGTAGTTAGTTGATTTGGTTTTCCTTGACTCTATGTGACCCTTTAGTGTTGATATAGGACTTAGGGATTGAAATTAACTATGTCTATTTGACTTATCTTCGATGTAAGATTGACTAAGTAGGATTAACTCTTCATAATCATCATATGTTTGTGGTCAATGACTATGATAGGTAGCCTTAGCTCTCAATTACTTGCCAAGAGGTTTCTTGCATTTGAAGTTTCCTTTCCTTGCACTTAATTGCTTTGACTTTTATTGCTTTGATATTTAAATTCTTGCATGTTTAGTTTTCACATTCTTGGTTGAGAATTTGGGTGTTTGGGTAGAATTGAGTTGTGGATGTCCATTCCACATTGTGTAGGAATAGTTAATTGGTTTGGTTTCCATTGACGCTAGTCTTTCACTAAGTAATTAGTGAGTTGACTAGGACTTATGGATTGAAATCAATTACGTCTTTTGACTAATTCTCAAGGAGGATTGATTGATTTGGATTGATTCCACGCAATTGCCATGTTTGTGGTCCACAACTAGGATAGAAAACCTAGAGTACCCACTCTTTGCCAAGAGTTTCCATTTACATTCCTTGCATGCTCATTTACTTTCTTGCTATTTACATTCCTTGCTCTATTGCTTTTATTCCCAATCTCCCATGCTCTCTCTCTCTCTCATAGCCAATAATTGTACATTTTATTGCAACTCCTAGGGAAGACGACCCGGGAGCTAAATACTCTTGGTTTATATTTTGTATTGACTTTATTATTTGATTGATGCTCAATTGTTCGGTTTGGACTATACTTACAACGGACAAATTCTACTTTTAGTGTGAAAATTCAAACCCATGCAATTGGGCGTTCATCAGTTATCTTGCAGATCTTAGTCAGGCGGATAGAAGAATTGGTTTGATTGTTTGATTGCATAAAAGGAATAAAGAAAAGGGTATAAAATACTTTGTGAATTCGAATGTAACCAGTGATAAGAAATTGGTTAAGGTTTGGAGATGCTTTGTCCTTCTGGATTAACTCTGGTATTACTGTCTTCTTCAATTGTGAATGATTTCTTCTATGACAGGCTGTATGTGATTGGCGCTGGTTTGAGCAGCCGCCAATACTCCTCCAGATCTGAACCACAGGGTTAGTGCGGATCCATTCTGATTGAGGGTGAAGCTCCTGCAGTTCATTCTCTTTGGTGATCCTAATCAAAATGTCACAGACAAAGTCAAATCTTTTGGATCAAAGGATGCTGTGCCTTGGTTCTAGCCTCTACCACAGTGACCCTAATCTCCCCATACCTCGGTTGAACTAGTGTCTCGACAAGTCCTCAACGAAGTCGTGGATAGTCTAAGAGATGTATAATCAAGCTGTTGGTTCAATGCTTTCAACTTAAGTATTCACACGAACCCAAGAAGAACATGGGTGGTTGTCAGGCACATGGTCTTAGTATGAAGAACGAAGATGATTGTCACGGGTCATCCTATTCATCAAGTTGAAGAACAAAAATATATCTTAGGATTGAATCAAACACGGATTAAAGAGAAACAGTAATACTTTTATTAATCCATAAAACTCAGCAGGGCTCCTCTCCTCAACTTAGGAGGTTTAGAAACTCATACTGATAGAAAATACAATGATGAATGAAAATATGGCATAAAGTCCCTTCTGATTATGTAAAATATCCCTTAAATACTAAACTAATGACTAAAGATTACATAAGAAAGGGTAAAACAGTCTTTTAGTGCTAAAATCTACTTTTGGGGCCCACTTGGTGAGTGTTTGGGTTGAGATTTGATGATATCCAAATGCTAGGAGGCCTCTAGGGCGTTGAACGCTGGCCAAGGGGTCCGCTTTGGGCATTTGGGCACTGGTCTCCTCCTTTGGGCGCTGGATGCCTGGAATAGGGCAGGAGGCTAGCATTGGACGCTGGTTTTGGGCCTTCTATTATGAAGCAAAGTATAGATTATTATACATTTATAGAAAGCTCTAGAAGTCAGATTTTCATAGACATTGAGAATGCTCTATTTGGACTTTTGTAACTCCATCAAAGCTCTTTCGAGTGCAAGGAGGTCAGATCCGGACAGCATCTGTAGTGCTTTCTCTGTCTCTGAATCAGACTTTTGCTCCAGCTCCTCAATTTCAGCCAGAAAATACCTGAAATTACACAAAAATACACAAACTTAAAGTAGAATCCAAAAATGTGAATTTAACACTAAAACCTATGAAAACTTAATAAAAATTAAAGAAAACATGCTAAAACCTATATGAAAATGATGCCAAAAAGTGTATAAAATATCCGCTCATCACAACACCAAACTTAAACTGTTGCTTGTCCCCAAGCAACCAAAAATACAGTAGGATAAAAAGAAGAGTAAGATACAATAAATCTCAGAGTTTCCAATGAAGCTCAGTTTCAATTAGATGAGTGGGACATAGTAGTTTTTTGGCCGTGACCCTAAGCACTTTATTTTCTAGTATTACCACCGGATACATAAATGCCACAAATACTTTAACTGGGTGAACCCTTTTGGATTATGATTCAGCTTTGCTAGAATCCCCAGATAGAGGTGTCCAGAGTTCTTAAGCACACTCTGTTTGCTTTGGACTACGACTTTAACTGCTCAGTCTCAAGCTTTTCACTTGACACATTCACACCACAAGCACATGGTTAGGGACAGCTTGGTTGAGCCGCTTAGGCTAGGATTTTATTCCTTGTAGGCCCTCCTAACTATTGATGCTCAAAGTCTTGGATCCTTTTTTCCTTGCCTTTTGGTTTAAAGGTTTATTGGCTTTTTACTTTTGCCTTTTGGTTTAAAGAGCTATTGGCTTTTTCTGTTTTTTGTTTTTCTTTTTTTGGTTTTTTTACAATACCTCCTATTTCAATAGATTAAGTATTAATTTGTCGCGAATTTAATTGGATGAATATCAATAGGATAATTTACTTCACTTTCATCATCATTCTTTCAAGAGCCAACATTCTAAAATTTCAACTTTAAATATGCACTATTTATTCATATATTCAGAAAACAAAGGTAATGCCATCTAAAATTTTCTTTTTAAGCAAGGTGAGAGACTGATAAATCTACATTTCATGGTATTTATTTGCTCTAATTGGGTGGATTTTATCAACTTTTCCTACACATATTCAATGAAATAGCTTAGTTTTGTAAATTCTCCATAAATTGTGCTTAATTGTGAAAAAAATGATTTTTATGCTTAAATTGTCAATTTTAATTCACTTTAATTCCATTAGATGCCTTGGTGTGTTTGTTGAGTGATTTCAGGTTTACAAGGCTAATATGGATTGAAGAAGTGAGAAAAAGAGCTTGCAAAAGTGGAGAAATCATGAAGAAATGGAGTTTGGAAGATTCAGCATCTGTGCGTGCGCACAGTGATGTGTGTGTACGCACAAGTGCGAGCTTGGCGACACGTACGCGTGACCCACGCGTACTCGTGGGAGTGAATTTTGCCAGGTGACGCGTACGCGTGACCCACGCATACGCATGACCCGTGTCACGTGAGCTCATTAATTGCAAATCGCTGGGGGAGAATTTTGGGCCTCCAAAACCCAATCCAACTCATTTCTGAAGCTATTTCAACCCTAATTCCAGTAGAAGTAGGGGGGCAATTAGGCTTAGATTTTTCTATGTTTTATCTTAGTTTTCTAGAGAGAGAATCTCCCCCCTGTCTCTAGAATTTAGGTTTTCTTAGTTAATTTCCTTTTAATTTCAGCTTTTAATTCTTGTTCTAATGTAGTTTCATTTATGTTTTCATGCTTTATTGTCTTAGTTCTCTTAGTTCTTCTTCTTAATTTCCCATTTTTGTCATTTTTATGTTTATGGATACTCTTGTTAATTTTAATTTTAATTAATGCAAATTGATATTTTCATGTTAATTGTTGCTTCCTTTAATTGTTATTATTATTTTCTTGCTTTTGGTAGTTAGATTTTATTTTTAATACAATTTAATATTATTTTATTCTCATGCATACCAAGTGTTTGATAAAATGTTTAGCTTAGTTTTTACTTAGTTTTTCTTCACTCTTGGTTTGGATATGAGGACTTTGGTGTTCCTTGAGCCATTGATGTCCATTCTTGCTTGATATATTAGAGTAGTTAGTTGATTTGGTTTTCATTGACTCTATGTCTTCCATTGATAGAGTTGACTAGGACTTATGGATTGAAATCAATTATGCATATTTGACTTATCCTCGATGTAGGGTTGACTAAGTAGGATTAAATTTTCATAATTATCATGTGTTTGTGGTCAATGGGTAGGATAGGTAACCTTAGCTCTCAATCCTTACGAGGAGGTTTCTTGCAATTGAATTTTCATTCCCTTTGATTAATTGCCTTGAATTTAATTGCTTTTGATCTTTAATTTCTTGCATGCTTATTTACTTTCTTGATATTTACATTCTTTGCTTTTTTTGCAATCAATCATAGCCAATAATTGATCACTTAATTGTAACTCCTAGGAAAGACGACCCGGAAATTCAAACTCTCGGTTATTTTGTATTGATTGTGACATCTTTAGAATTAAATTTGATTGTTGACCAATTGTTGGGTTGGGAACTATACTTGCAATGCCAATTCTATTTTGAGAAAAAAAATTCCTAACCCGCTTTAGGCCTTCATCAAATTTTTGGTGCCGTTGCTGGGGAGTTGCAATGCTGTTATATTGTTGGCTATTGTGCATATTGTGAATATTGTGAATAGCTTATTTTTGGTTGATTGTGCATATGTTGCTTGCTTATTTTTGGCTATTGTGAATATGTTAATATGTGAATAGTTTTTTTATTGATTGCTTGTTTTTGCCAGTTTTAGGAGTTCATTTTATTCGTTCTTATTACCTTTGTTTTTTTTATTTCCTTTTTTATCCTATAAATTCTCACCCATTGGATTGTAAATTTTGTTGCTATTGTATTATAGGAATTGGAAATTTCAAATGTTTGTTACCTAGATGGAATGCAAGGAATTCACAACAAGATTTGGGTGCACAAGCTTTGGAATCTCCAAAGCCTTAGAGAATACAAGCTTGGGTGGGATTTCAAAGAGGTTTGATGAGAGCTTCTGAATAAAGTCCAACTTAAGGACTCTAAATAGAAGTGCTAGGTGGGAGAGACCCCACCTTGGTAACACCTTTCTAACCCTCTCTTCGTATATAGTTTTAATTCATTGCATTTTGTTTCTTGTAGATAACTTATGTTTAGTTTAATTTCAAGCTTAGTTAGGTTAAATTTTAGTTTGAATAATGTATTTGTGCAATGTTGGATGTATTGGGGTTGGAACCCTTTTTGTTGAGCTCAAGTTTGCCTTAGAGCTCTAAAATTTTTTGAAAAGAACAGAGCATGTGCACACGTACACACCTGTGCATAAGCACACCCACCCCAATTTCAGCACCTGTGCGCGCACACCCAGCTGTACGTACGCACACCCTTTTGCACAGCCTCTGTTCGGAGCGCTCGCACGCCTTGTGCGTTCGCACCTCCCTCTTTTTGCATCTCGTGCGTACGCACGGACTTGTGTGCGCACGCACAAATGGCGAATCAAGCGTCAAATTTTGACGTTTCATTTTCTTAAAAAAATTTGTCTTTCTGTGCGTGGGCACAGGCCTGTGCAGAGACATATGGAACATTTTATAACTTTAAGACATAGATAAAAATGATCATGCAGTAAGAACAAGAGAACAGACAATACAACATAATAGAAAACAGAAAAATATCATAAGAAAAGGAGACTAAGAGAACGAATCCACCTTTAATGGTGGCGGCTAGTGCTCCTCCTTGAGGATCCAATGTAGTGCTTGATCTCTTCAATGTCACTCCTTTGTCTTTTTTGTTCTTCCCTCATAGCTCTTTAGAAGAAGTAGAAGTCAAAAAGAAAAGTTTTTGCAACACCAAACTTAAGAGTTTTGCTCGTCCTCGAGCAAATATGAACAATAGGGAAGGATATAATAGAAGAAGGTGGGGTAGGTGGAGATTTTGGGGGACCTACTGGTCCTGAATGTCTAGGAAATTTGAATTTCCTACCCTCCTTATGGGCGTTTAAACATCCAGGGCTATGCCTGAACGCCAGCTTTGCTGCCATTTGGGGCATTGAACGCCTAGCCAGTGCTCCCTGGCTAGCGTTGAACACTAGCAACACTCCATCCAGAGTGTTCTATTTTCATTATTAAACCTTTCTTTCTCTGTTTTGATTGCTGCACATGATCACAAACATTAAATAACAAGGAAAAACTCTAAAAATAAACTAAAATAAACTCAAATGAAAATAAACGAAAGAAATAAGAACAGAAATACTCTACTCATGGTTGGGTTGCCTCCCAACAAGTGCTTCTTTAATGTCATTAGCTTGACGGACAGCTCTTTTAAAGGAGGAAGGTAGTCATAGAGGAATAAATCCTTACTCCTTAATGGGAGTGTCCTTCCTGTGCCCTCATGGATTAGCATAAGACACTCAAGAGACAGGATCTTGTTCACTGCATGAGGCAGGGTTGGGCTTGTAGTAATATGCTGGTGTCCCTTTTTGCCACTTTCCATTTTCATGGTGAATACCATGATGAGATAAGGGAATACCACCATCTTCCATGGTGAAAAGCCTTCAGTAGGGATATTTTTGTTTTTTCAGCCCTTAGGTATCTTCCTTTTGGAGCCTTCCTCCTTGGTGGATAGTGTACATCTAACACCAAACTTACGTTTGGTCTTAGGAGGGATTGAATTAGTTCCATCCAAGGGAGGAGTGATAAACCACTATTTTATGTTTTATCTTGTACTCAATTGAGTGGTTTTTATTAACTCTTTACCCACTTATTCATACTATTTGCATGGTTTTATATTTCCTTCCTAATTATGTGTTTTGATTGAAAACATGCTTCTTTGATCTTATATTTGCTTATTATTAATCCTCTCTTATTACCATTAGATGACTTGATATGTGTGTTAAGTGTTTTCAGATATTATAAGGCAGGAATGGCTTGGAGGATGGAAAGGAAGCATGCAAAAGTGGAAGGAATACAAGAAGTTGGAGAAATTGCTAAGCTGTCCAGCCTGACCTCTTCGCACTCAAACGGCTATAACTTTAGCTACAGAGGTTCAAATGACGCGGTTCCAGTTGCGTTGGAAAGCTAACGTCCGGGGCTTCAATTTGATATATAATATGCTATAGTTTCTTTGACGCTAGGCGACGCGACCGCGTGATCCATGCGGCCGCGTCGCAGTGACGGAAATCAGCGTATTTGAATTCTTCTCCAGCATTTTCTGGGCTGTTCTGACCTAGTTTGCGGCCCAGAAAACACAGATTAGAGGCTATAAAGTAGGGGAATACATCCATTCTAAAGAAGGCTTTCATATTCACAATTTTAGGAGTATATGTAGTTTTTTGAGAGAGAGGTTCTCTCCTCTCTCTTAGGATTAGGATTTAGGACTTCTCTTAGTTTTAGGAGTGACTCTCAATCCCAGGTTCTTTATTTTTATTTATTTTCCCAGTTTAGTTTATGAACTGTTCCAGATTACTTGAATTAATGTTATTTGAGGTATTTCAGTTATTATTGCTTTCTTTTATTTACGTGATTATTGCTTCCCATCTGAAGGCATTCTGATTCCGGTAAATTTACTTTTTTTCCTTTTTGGTCTTGGTTAAGAAAGCAGTAACTCAGGAGTTACCTTATCTCAACATAATTGATAACTGTTATCTTTGCTAATTGAACTGAACTTCAAATAATCCCAACCTTTTCTTAGGAAATAAATAGGATTCGAAGATCAAACTAATTAGTCCCTTGACTTTCCTTTGCTTTAGTAAAAGTCAACTGAGTGGAATTAAGATTCAACTTTCATTATTATTGATAAGGATAACTAAGTCTGGACTTCTAATTTCTTATACCTTACCAAGAGATTTTATTATTACTTTATTTTACTTGTCATTTAAATATACCTGTGCCCATTGCCCAAACTCAACATTCCCCAGAAAACTCATAACCAATAATAAATACACCTCCCTGCAATTCCTTGAGAAGACGACC
>NC_029793.2:59928110-59943349 GCF_000816755.2 Arachis ipaensis | reverse complement strand
GAAAGGACTTTTGAAGGTTTAGAAACTATACTTGCAACGAGGATTTATCCGCAATTTCTAGACCACGAAAAAGTTCTCTCATCAAAATGGCGCCGTTGCCGGGGAATTGCAAACGTGTGCCTTATTATTGGTTATTGTAAATATTTTTTTCTTTTTGTTTGAATATTTGTTTTTATTTTTGTTTTTATTTTTGCTTTTTCATAAATTAAGAGGTTATTGGTTTTTATTTAGTTATTAGAAAAAAGTTTTCAAAAATTTGTTCTTAGTGTTCATCTTGATCTTCAAGTTGTTCTTCGCGTTCATCTTAACCTTCAAGCTGTTCTTAGTTGTTTTCTTCGTTTTGATCTAAAAATTTGAAATTTGGTGTCATTTTATTGTTTTTCTCTTTTCTCATTAAATTCAAAAATATTTTTAATTAATTTTTTTTTGAAAAAAAAAATTTTCAGATTTTTATTTTTAAAATTTTTATCTTATCTTATCTTATTTCAAAAATCAAATTTCAAAATTCAAATTTCAAAATTTTCAAAATTTAAATTTAAAAATTTTGAAATTTCAAATTTCAAATTTCAAAAATTCAAATTTCAAAAATTTAAAAATTCAAATTTCAAAATTTAAATAACCTTTTAATTTAAATTTGTTTTTATTTTTATTTTTAATTTTTATTTTGCTACTATGAACTCTCACCCCTTTGGCTATGAGTCTGGTTACAATTATGTTGCAGGAAGAAGAAATTGCAATGAGAACAGGCATCAAGGTTGGAACAATTAAACATGGGAGGAGCCACAAGGATTTGATCAACCCTCATGGCAACAACCACCTCCAGTGGACTATCAACAACCACCACCATATGCCTATGAACCCTTTCCTCAACATGACTTTGGACCACCATACTCACAAGCCCCTTTCCACCATTCACCTCCATATGACCCTAACCCACATCCACCATACCAACCACCTCATGAACCAAATGAACCATACATAGATCCACCCCAAACCTCCATGGAGAAAGCACTTGCCAATCTAAACTCTACTATACAAGCTCTCGTCGCCCAAATCAGACCACCAAATACCTTCAACAATCAACCCTCAAGCTCTAGTGCACTTCCTTTTCAACCACAGAATGATTTCTCCATCCCATCACCACTATCCATGGAAGAGCACCCACATCCGTCAATCCAAGAGCAACATGATCCCAATGATGCTATTAACATGGAACAAGAGAGAAGGGATCATCTTCGCGAATCCATACTTCATAAAGAGCTAGAGGAGGCCCTACGGGTAAAGGTAGGAGAGACCCTTGAAGATGAAAGAGTAGTTGAAAGGAGTTGTCATGGAAAGAAAACCATCGAGGATGAGTATGATTTTATACTTAAACAACTAGACAAAGCAGCAATTATTAAAAAGGAATAAGTGGTTGCAGACTTAAGAGATGCTGTACCTCCATTGCAAAGTCTAGTCACAGAGCCTCCTTCCATGCCCTTGGTGAGCAATGAAAAAGAGATTGAATTGGAAGAAAGCTACCAAGAGGAAGAGGTTAATATTGAAGAAACTTGCAAAGAGGTGGAAGTTGTCAGAGAAGAGCACAAGGGAGTGGAGCTTGCAATTTCATTAGAAATACCTCCCCCTAAGTTACCATCATCCATCACAACATTCAAGTGGGTAAAATTTATATCCCTTAGCTTTCTAATCCCACTTGAATATGGGCTACTGGAGACGGATGGTCAACTTAGAGCTCTTTGTGGCATTAAGAGTAAAAGGAAGATGGCCAGTGGTAAGAATTGTCCTGCAAGGTTCATTATGGTTGGAAGCTTTAAGTTTAAACGCAAAGGTTGGTGTAAAGCTCAACTGAATGGGTCTAGGAAGTTCTTTGGAAGCTTCAGTGAGAATTCTAAAGCTGAACCACCCGGATGGAATCATGATAATCATCAAGAAGACGGGTGCAACAGCAAGATTTGGGACTCCGGAATTCATTCTGGCAATCAACACTCTTGGGGCCTTGTCACTTGCTTTAACTTACTTGAAGGCTTTCTGCGCCTAGTTTGGGATCCCGGAGGCCATTGGAATCACAAACATTGGTGGAGATTACTGGATCAGTACAAGCACAAGCCACCATAACACAGGAAGCTCATCCAATGTCCAACTTAAGGACTTTAACTAAAAGTGCTAGGTGGGAGACAACCCACCATGGTATGATTGTTCCTTTTTTATTTTTATTTAGTTTTATTTGTTTTCTAGTTTTATTTTATTTTATTTTATTATATTGAACCTGGAGTTTTGCATCACATTCATATTAACACTGCATTCTACATTTTTCAGATTAAAAAAAAAAATGCCACGCGATGCGACCGCATCAGCGACGCGTCCGCGTCGCAAGAAGAGGGGAGAAAATAAAAACGAACAGAGAGTCACGCTGGAGCGTGGCTGGAGGCGTGCTAGTGGCACAAATCGACCCACGCGACCGCATCGCCGACGCATCCGCGTCACATAGGAACTTTGGCCTCCCACGTGACCGCGTCACCCACGCGGCCGCGTGCCCTAAAAATCGATGTAAAAGGGGTGCATGGCAGAGAGTTGAGCTGGAGTTGGGCTGGACTCGTGCTAGAAGCCCAAGCCCTCCCACGCGAACGCGTGCCTCATGCGTCCGCGTCATATTGGAGATAAGGCCATTCACGCGATCGCGCCACCCACGCGACCGCGTTACCCTGGATTTTGGCAATATTGAGTTTTGAACAGAGAGTTGTGCGACCGCGAGGCTGCACTCGCGCCACTAGCACAAATCGAGTCACGCGATCGCGTGCCCCATGCGTCCGTATCACCCAACCTTATCGCGCACCACGCGACTGCGTCACCCACGCGACCGCGTCGCCAGCGTCGCACAACCTATCCAGATTAGTGCCAATTTTCTTATCTTTTCTTTTCTAATCCTAATTTCTTCCTTCTCTCTCCTTTCTCACTTTCTTTTTCTTCTTCTCATCCTTTTCCCTCTCATTTTATTTTATTTTATTTATTTGCATACTTTCATTCATTGCATATTTTTATTTTTCTAAATTTATTATTTTACCATTGGTGTTCAAATGTTCTTATTCAACTATTATTTCTTTTCTGGTATTATCTTGGTGCTTATGACTTGTTTTATTCTGGTTAGGTAATATTATTTAAATCAATGCCAATCTTTTATACCTGTATTACTTTTGTATTGATTTTTATTTTATATTATCTTTCCTTCCCCACTCTCTTCCCCATTGTTGCATATTCTGCACCATTGGTATGCCATGGCTTCTATTGTTTTCTCACTTACATGTTATAGCTACCATGTAAATGAGACCCTTTTCATTTGGCATTAACCCAACCATACTTCTTTTATTTTCTTATCTCTATTATTGGGTTACCTTTCTTTCCTTTTTCTTTCAGGATGGCCACCAGGAAGAGAACCGGAAGACGTTTACATGGGAAGACAGACAAGTCCATCTGCACAATCCTTAGAGAAAAGCAACAGTTGAAACAACCTGTCCACCTGCACATCTCAGCATGCACTGACGACGGTGCAATCTTTAAGTGTGGGGAGGTCGATACCGATCTCCGTGGGTTAGTACATCCCTGTCTCAACACCAATGTGTTAATTTTCTTCGTTAAATTAGTTGTTGCATTTGCATATTTATTTGATTTTATGCATTTAGTTACTGCTTGGTTAAAATAATAAGTTTCTTTTTAAGACCCTATCTTTGAAAAATTTCACTAATTTAAATTGAAAAAAATTTTTTTTATATTAAAACTTGTTTGAAGTTGTATCTGTAACATAGTTTTTGAGTTAAAAAACACACAACCTGTGAGATTTTGAGCTTATTTATATGGTTACATTATTTAACCATAAATATATTATTCCTGTGTATTTTCTTCTCTATGATTGTAATCTATATTTTGTTCCAATCTATATGTTCATTATTTAGTGTATTTACATGCTTGCATATGATTGAGGCCATTATTTGATTTTAGCTCACTTATCCCAAAATTAGCCTACCTTTTACATCACCCTTGTTAGCCCCATTGAGCTTTTAAATCCCCTCTGTTTTATAACCACATTACTAGCCTTAAGCAGAAAAATAAAATAAGAATCCCAAGTTGAATCCTTGGTTAGCTTAAGATAGATATTGTGTAAAACTTAAGTGTGAGAAATTTTATAGGAACATGGGATGATATGAAAAAGTAAGGAATTAAATTGAGTAAGTTATTTGAAAATTTGGGAAGCATGCTCATGTGAAATCAAAATAATTAAATTACCATGTGCATTGAAGAAAAATATATTAAGTAATTAAATAAGGGGATACAAAAAAAAAAGAAAAGAAAAATGAAAAAAATACCCCAAATGCAAAATAAAAAAATCAATGCACTGGGACAAAATTCAAAAATAAGTTTGATACATGAGCATGTAATACAAAAGTGGGAAAATTTTGGGTAGCTAGGTAAAGTATTTTTAAATTATATAAAGTATGTATATGTTAGGTGAGATCTTAGACTAATCAAGGATTCACTTTGTTAGCTCACTTAGCCTTATATATATATATACCCTCACCCTTACCTTAGCCCTATTACAACCTTGAAAAGACCTCATGATGTTTGCATTGGTACATTAAATTTTTGTTGATTGGTTAGATGAAGAACAAGGTTTAGAAAGCATGACTAGAGAAGAGTAGAGTGAATAACCCTATACACTTGAGAGATTAGAGTGATATACACTTCCAGTGAGGGTTCAACACTTAAATTCTATGTTCCCTGCTTTCATGAGCTGTCTTCTTACAAGTTCACTTGCTTTTTATTGTCTGATTTGAATTAATGAAAATTGGTTTGTATTTGTCTTGGAGAACTTATTTACTCTTAACCAAGTAAGTAAAAGCACTTAGCATGTAGTTGCATTCATAGGTTGCATTTCATACCATTCCTCTTCATCTTTATAGCTTCTCTTGAGCTTAGCATGAGTACATGCTAGTGTTTAAGTGTGGAGAGGTTGATAAACCACTATTTTATGGTTTATCTCGTACTCAATTGAGTGGTTTTTATTAACTCTTTACCCACTTATTCATACTATTTGCATGGTTTTATATTTCCTTCCTAACTATGTGTTTTGATTGAAAACATACTTCTTTGATCTTATATTTGCTTATTATTAATCCTCTCTTATTACCATTAGATGCCTTGATATGTGTGTTAAGTGTTTTCAGATATTATAAGGCAGGAATGGCTTGGAGGATGGAAAGGAAGCATGCAAAAGTGGAAGGAATACAAGAAGTTGGAGAAATTGCTAAGCTGTCCAGCCTGACCTCTTCAGACTCAAACGGCTATAACTTTAGCTATGGAGGTCCAAATGACGCGGTTCTAGTTGCGTTGGAAAGCTAACGTCCGGGGCTTCGATTTTATATATAATATGCTATAGTTTCCTTGACACTAGGCGACGCGATCGCGTGATCCATGCGGTCGCGTCGCAGTGACGGAAACCAGCGTGTTTGAATTCTTCTCCAGCGATTTCTGGGCTGTTTCTGACCCAGTTTGCGGCCCAGAAAACACAGATTAGAGGCTATAAAGTAGAAGAATACATCCATTCATAAGAAGGCTTTCATATTCACAATTTTAGGAGTATACGTAGTTTTTAGAGAGAGAGGTTCTCTCCTCTCTCTTAGGATTAGGATTTAGGACTTCTCTTAGTTTTAGGAGTGACTCTCAATCCCAGGTTCTTTATTTTTATTTATTTTCCCAATTTAGTTTATGAACTGTTCCAGATTACTTGAATTAATGTTATTTGAGGTATTTCAGTTATTATTGCTTTCTTTTATTTACGTGATTATTGCTTCCCATCTGAAGGCATTCTTATTCCGGTAAATTTACTTTTTTTCCCTTTTGGTCTTGGTTAAGAAAGCAGTAACTCAGGAGTTACCTTATCTCAACATAATTGATAACTGTTATCTTTGCTAATTGAACTGAACTTCAAATAATCCCAACCTTTTCTTAGGAAATAAATTGGATTCGAAGATCAAATTAATTAGTCCCTTGACTTTCCTTTGCTTTAGTAAAGGTCAACTGAGTGGAATTAAGATTCAACTTTCATTATTATTGATAAGGATAACTTAGTCTGGACTTCTAATTTCTTATACATTGCCAAGAGATTTTATTATTATTACTTTATTTTACTTGTCATTTAAATATACCTGTGCCCATTGCCCAAACTCAACATTCCCCAGAAAACTCATAACCAATAATAAATACACCTCCCTACAATTCCTTGAGAAAACGACCCGAGGTTTGAATACTCGGTTATCAATTTTAAAGGGGTTTGTTACTTGTGACAACCAAAATATTTGTATGAAAGGACTTTTGAAGGTTTAGAAACTATACTTGCAACGAGGATTTATCCACAATTTCTAGACCACGCAAAAGTTCTCTCATCAAGGAGGCTTGAATGCTGAATCCTTTACGCATGTGCCTCCCTTGTCAGGGGGCAATGGAGGGTCAAGAACCTTGAACACCATCCAGTCCTCATGCAAGGTAATCCTTGTTTCTTGTGCCTCTTGTATTCTCAGCTTCTTCATCATAGATGAAGGTATCAGATTTAAACTTAAGCCAAGATCATACAGGGCTTTGTCAAAAGTGATCTTTCCAGTAGTCCATAGGATCTGAAAGCTCACTGGATCTGGCATCTTCCTTGGCAGCTCATTTTGAATTAGGATACTATACTTCTTAGTGAGTACCTCTATTTCATATCCCCTTAGGTCCTTCTTTTCAAAAAGAATTTCATTTGGATAGGCCGTATAGGGGATCTTTCTTTCCAATACCTTTGCAACAGAGATATTGACTTGCAGCTTCTTGAATGCTGCTTGGAAATGAGCTAGTTGCTCATCTTCTAGTTTTGTTTGCACGCCTAGGAAAGGCTGCTCTTGAGGCTCTTTCACCTCTACAAGGGCAAGCTCTGTGGTAATCACAGGCTCCTCTTGCACGTCCAAAAAAGAATCAACTTGAGGTTCCTTCTCTTTTATAGGGGCGTACTCAATGGCAGTCTCAGGATCTTTCTGGTCCGTGATTGCTTTATGTCCCTCAGTAGCATGCTCCTGAGGTTCGGCCTCGTTGGTGAAGACTACTGTCCCACCTTCTTTTAAGGTCTCCATGTCTAGAATTTCTGTCCTAGCTGGGGTCTCCTCACAGGAGTATAAGTGCTGGTTATTGGCAGCTATCTCAATGAGCTCATCTGCCTCTTCATGTGTCTCTATAAGGTCCAGAGAACTGCTTGCAAAGTGATCTATTGTCTCTCTGGCCATCTCAGAGATAGCTTCATAGAAGATGATCATCTTGCCCCATCCAGACAACACATGTGGATGGCAATTTCTGAACATCAGCTTGTACCTCTCTTAAGCATCATGGAGGGACTCACTTTCCTTCTGCCTAAAGGTCTGGACATCTATCACTAGCTTCACTAGTCTCTGTGTGGGAGAGAACCTGTTTAGAAAGTTGTTAACAACTTTATCCCAAGTATTCACACTTCCTCTAAGTTCAACATGCCACCATTTATTTGCTTGATCACTCAGAGCAAATGGGAAGAGTTTTAACCTGGGGAGTTCAGGGTCCATTCCATTGGCCTCTACAGTGTCATAGAACTGCAGGAAGTCGGAGATAAACTTATTGGGGTCTTCCTATTGGTGTCCATAAAACTAGCACTTTTGTTGTAATAGTAGGATCTGGTCTAGGTTGACCTTAAAGTCATCTGAGTTAATAAGAGTGTCAAATGTATAAGAACCCAGAGGTCTCCTAATTTGTATATTCTCCTTTAGATCCATAGTGAATTCAGTGTTCCTGTAAGAACCTGTATTTTCACGTAAAACCATTTTAATAAAATAATTTTAGTGCCTGGAATAGATTCAAAATTTAGAAGTTTTAATTTGAAAATATAAATGAGAAATTTGGTTTCAGTAAATTTTTCTGAGTTGGAAAATGTATTTCTTTCAAAAAGTTTTTGTAAAAATGCGTACTGGAGATTAAGTCGGCAGTACCGGCTTTGGTCTGTCCAATACTGCATATTTCGGGAAAATAAGATTTTGAAAATTGATTTATTGTTTTGAGAAGATAAAAAATAATTTAGAATCGAAAACCGGAAACTAATCTTAAAGGTTTTGGCCCAAAGTGGGCCAAACAGACCAAAAATGCTAACGAATTAGACCGGGCCCAAACCGGGCCCCAGATCCAACATATATAAGCTCATTTAATGAGCTTTGAACTCATTTCTCCAGCCCTAATAGAGAGAGGGGCGCAGCTGCCATGAGAGGAGAGGGAGAAGAGAAAACACTATTCACCCTCACCTTCTTTTGCTTGTAACTTGAGCTACGGACGTCCGATTGACGAGCCGTTTGCAGCCACGCGAAGCTCTCGATAAGCTCTTCCTTTATATCTAAAGAAATCCATGGGTCAGTAGAGTGTTCCTGGCACTATATTCATGGGCGTGGCAAAAAAGCTACATCCAAAAGGATGTGTCGGGTTGGCAATTATGGACCAACAAGTGATATCACGAGCCAATAGGATAGACATTCATCATATGCACTTTCTATATGCTTGCTTGCTTTGATTACTTGAGTTTGCCTAATTGTATAACATGCCTACTTGCTCCTTGAATTACTTGCTGTATATGAAAACTATCTGTGTTTTACTTGTTTGCATTAATTGTGATTGTCTGGTGCTAAGGAAGTTAGGTAGGTTGTGGTGATGGGATCGCTCAAGGGTTAGGATGGCGAAGGCTGTGGGATACAGTGGTGTGATTAGTAATAGTTAGAATCCCCCTAAGTTTAGATAACCCTGGTTTATGGTTTAAGTTCTTTTATTTATTTTGTTCTAAGCTTGAATATCCATATGTGATGTGGAGTTCTAGGATTGCCTTCGGCATCCCAGAGCCTTACATCATACATCATTTGGCACTGTTACCATACTGAGAACCTTCGATTTTCATTCCGTACTTTGTTGTTATTTTTCAGATGCAGGTCGTAATCTACTTCGGTGAGATTGCGGATATGGTGACAGAGTGGAGTATAGTTCCTCCTTGGTTTAATTTATTTTACTTTGTTATAGTTACTCTCACATCTTTTTATATTTTATTTTTATGGTCTTAGAGGCTTACTTGAGAGATAGGTTGTATAAGCTGTTTTAATTCTAAAACTCTGTATTTTTATAATTGTAACTAGTCGGCTTAAACACCGCAAGCTGAGGCTAGTTCCCTATGTTTATATTACCCTATCTATACATTTGTTCTATTCTCTTGTACCTATATATTGTATCTTGTGCGTTAGCTTTGTGTGAACGTTTCGCGCTTCTAAAATTTTGTTTTGAGCTTACTCCTTTATCAGGCTTCTAGATTATATTATTTTCCTTCTATATATAAATACGTATGAGCCTTAGGATTGTCGTAACTTAACTTATGCCTTACGGCTAGAGGTAAGACTTAGGGTAATTGGGGTGTTACATTTAGTGGTGTCAGAACGGTTCGTCCTCGTGAGCCTGAGGGATGGACCAATTGTGCTTCATTGCATACTCTGTGTGTCTTTTCTTTGATGTTATTAGGTTATCTACTTGATATTTCATAGCATGCTTGTTTGTGAGTGCCTTTTTGGGGTAAATGAAGCACTAGGCTTTTGATATTGAGACTGATCACCTTGATATCGATTGTTTAGTGTAGACAGAAACCCTAATGGCCACTCGCGGACGAGGTCGTATGCGTTCACGAGGAGAGAGTAGGAATGAGCGACCGGCTGATAACCATGCCGAGTTCATGGCGGCAATGGCAAATCTTGCAAACGTCATGGGGGCTACCGCTACTGTGACTCTACAAGCTGTGCAGAGGTTAGGCCAACCGGCCAGAAGCGGAAATAGAAATGGTGAAGGAAATGCGAATGAGAATGCGGGAGGAAATGGAGAGAACACGGAAGGTGCTCCGATGACCTTAGCGACCTTTCTCAAGGTTCATCCTCCCAGTTTTTGAGGTTCAACTAATCCCACGAAAGCGGATAACTGGTTCCAAGCTATGAAACGCGCACTGCAAGCGCAGCATGTCCCGCATAACCAATACGTAGAGTTTGCTGCTTACCAACTTCGGGAAGAGGCCCAACATTGGTGGCAGGCAGAATGCCGCTTGCTATAGCTCCAGAATGCAGATGTTCCTTGGGGATGTATTTCAAATGGCCTTCTATAAGAAGTACTTCCCTGAGTCTGTAAGAGAAGTGAAGGAGATGGAACTGATGCAGCTGAAGCAAGGTTCTTTATCTATGGCAGATTATACCAGCAAATTTGAGGAACTTTGTAGGTTTTCTAGAGCATGTCAGGGTGCCCCGGAAACCTATGAAAGTTGGAAGTGTATAACATATCAAAGGGGTTTGAAGTACGACATCATGACTGCTGTGGCTCCTATGGAGATTCGTATTTTCTCTGATTTAGTGAACAAGACAAGAGTGGTTGAAGAGTACGTGAAAATGGTAGCCTCATCAAAGGAGACTTCCAGAGGAAATACTAGTAGGGAGTGTGACGATCACCTTGGACCAAGGGGACATAACTTTAAAAGAAATGAAGACACTCCTCAACATCTACGAGGTCAAGGGGATTTCAGAAAGAACAACAACGCTCAGTTCCACATGGCAAAGGGAGATGGTCGATGTTTGATAAACCACTATTTTATGGTTTATCTTGTGCTCAATTGAGTTTTTTTTTAGCAAGTCCTTACTCACTTATTCATATGATTTGCATGGTTTTACAATTCCTTCCTAGTTTTGTTATATGGTTTTTCAAATGGTTTGGTCAACATCAACTCATAAGTTCTAACCTCACTACTAATTGGCTTAATAGAAGGTTAGCGTCAATGGTTATCAAATTGACCACTAAGGGCTCTCAAATCATCAATTCCATTAGACCCAATGACTCAAGTTTATCCAATTCCCTTAGCCTAGGCCAATAGTAAAGAGAACTACTCCATAATCAAAGTAAACAATTCATCAAACACATGGTGAGCATTAACAAAAGACATGTTCAAATTGTAATTAAATTGAAATCAACAAGTACCCACTAACAATTATCAATATACAATCACTCAAACAACACAATTGATCATAGAAATCATCAATGTAACATCAACAATTAGCCGTGCTGTGACAGAGCATTTGGACTATTTTCACAAGAGGATGGGATGCAGCCATTGACAAGGGTGATGCCTCCAGACGATTAGCCATGCAGTGACAGCGCATCGGACCATTTTCCAGAGAGGATAAAAAGTAGCCATTGACAACGGTGATGTCCTTACATAAAGCCAGCCATGGAAAGGAGTAAAATTGATTGGATGAAGACAGCAGAAAAGCAGAGGTTCAGAGGAACGAATGCATCTCTATACGCTTATCTGAAATTCTAACCAATGAATTACATAAGTATTTCTATCCTTATTTTCTATTTATTATTAATATTCAAAAACTCCATAACTATTTGATATCCGCCTGACTGAGATTTACAAGGTGACCATAGCTTGCTTCAAGCCGACAATCTCCGTGGGATCGACCCTTACTCACGTAAGTTTTATTACTTGGACGACCCAGTGCACTTGTGATGAGCGGATATTTTATACACTTTTTGGGGTTAATTTCATATAGCTTTTAGTGTGTTTTAGTTAGTTTTTAGTTTATTTTCAGTAGTTTTTAGGCAAAATTCATATTTCTGGACTTTACTATGAGTTTTTGTGTTTTTTTGTGATTTTAGGTATTTTCTGGCTGAAATTGAGGGAGCTGAGCAAAAATCTGATTCAAGCTGAAAAAGGACTGCTGATGCTGTTAGATTCTGACCTCCCTGCACTCAAAGTGGATTTTCTGGAGCTACAAAACTCCAAATGGCGCGCTTCAAATTGCGTTGGAAAGTAGACATCCAGGGATTTCCAGCAATATATAATAGTCCATACTTTGCTCAAGGATAGACGACATAAACTGGCGTTCAACACCAATTCCATGTTGCTGTCTGGCGTCCAACGCCAGAAACAAGTTACAAGTTGGAGTTCAATGCCAGAAAAGGATCCAAAGCGGGCGTTGAACGCCCAAAACAGCCCTATGCACGTGATTAGCTTAAGTCTCAGCCCCAGCACACACCAAGTGGGCCCCAGAAGTGGATTTCTGCACCATCTATCATAGTTTGTTCATTTTCTGTAAACCTAGGTTACTAGTTTAGTATTTAAACAACTTTTAGAGGTTTATTTCGCACCTCATGACATTTTAGATCTGAACTTTGTACCTTTTGATGGCATGAGTCTCTAAACTCCATTGTTGGGGGTGAGGAGCTCTGTTGTGTCTCGATGAATTAATGCAAGTATTTCTGTTTTCCATTCAAACATGCGTGTTCCTATATAAGATATCCATTCGTACTTCAATATGAATGTGATGAACGTGACAATCATCATCATTCCTCCACGAACATGTGCCTGACAACCACTTACGTTCCACCGTAGATTGAATGAATATCTCTTAGATCTCTTAATCAGAATCTTCGTGGTATAAGCTAGATTGATGGCAGCATTCAAGAGAATCCGGAAAGTCTAAACCTTGTCTGTGATATTCTGAGTAGGATTCAGGGATTGAATGATTGTGACGAGCTTCAAACTCACGAGTGCTGGGCATAGTGACAGACGCAAAAGGATAGTAAATCCTATTCCGATACGATTGAGAACCTACAGATGATTAGCTGTGCGGTGACAGCGCATCTGGACCCTTTTCACTGGAAGGATGGATGGTAGCCATTGACAACGGTGATCCACCAACACACAGCTTGCCATAGGAGGACGTGCGTGCGTGAATCAGAAAATAGAGGAAGGTAGAATTTCAGAAGACAAAGCATCTCCAAAACTCCAACATATTCTCCATCACTGCATACAAGTATAATTTGTGTTCTGCCCTTTTATTCCTTGCAATCAAATTTGATAAGTGAATTATTTTATTGTTTTCCTGACTAAGAGTTACAAGATAACCATAGATTGCTTCAAGCCAACAATCTCCGTGGGATCGACCCTCACTCACGTAAGGTATTACTTGGACGACCCAGTGCACTTGCTGGTTAGTGGTACGAGTTGTGAAAAGTGTAATTTACAATTCGTGCACCAAGTTTTTGGCGCCGCTGCCGGGGATTGTTTGAGTTTGAACAACTGACGGTGAATCTTGTTGCTTAGATTAGGAAATTTTTGTCTTTTGGGTCAGAGTCTTTTATTTTCCTTTCAAAAATTTTTCAAAAATATTTTTTCTATTAAATCTCGTGCCAAACTTCAAGTTTGGTGTTTTCTTGTTGATTTTCCTTTGTTTTTCGAAAATTTATTTTGGTTTTCTAAAAATTTTAAGTTTGGTGTTCTTGTGAGTCTTCAAAGTGTTCTTGAGTTTTCCTTGTGTCTTGATCTTAAAATTTTTAAGTTTGGTGTTCCTTGGTGTTTTTCCTCCAAAATTTTTGAAAACAAGGAGCATTAGATCTAAAAATTTTAAATCTTAGGCTATGTTATTGTTTCTCTCTTTCCTCTTTAAATTCAAAAATATCTTTTCTCTCTATTTTAAAAAAAAAAATAAAATTTTCGAAAATTATTTTTAAAATTCAGATTTTTTTTAAAATTTAAAATCTTTTTCAAATCATATCTTTTTCAAAACTTCCTGATCACTTTCTCTCCCCTCATTTTTTTCAAAAATCTTCACCTATTTTTATTTATTTTATTTTAATTTATTTTATTTTCGAAATAATTAAATAAATAGATAAATAAATAAAAATAAATTTTTTTTATTTTACAACATCTCCCTTTCTCCATCATGGATTTAAGTGGAAATGAACAGTCCAGGAGGACTCTGGGGTCATATGCTAACCCCTCTACTGCTTCATATGGGAGTAGTATCTGCATACCCTCCATTGGAGTCAGTATCTTTGAGTTGAATCCTCAGCTCATTATCATGGTGCAGCAAAGCTGCCAGTATTCCGGTATTCCACAGGAAGAACCTACAGAGTTTCTGGCACAGTTTTTACAAATTGCTGACACAGTACATGATAAGGAAGTAGATCAGGATGTCTACAGACTATTACTGTTTCCATTTGCCGTAAAAGACCAAGCCAAGAGGTGGTTAAATAACAACCTAAGGCTAGCATAAGGACATGGAAACAGCTGACAGAAAAATTCCTGAATCAATACTTTCCTCAAAAACAGATGACACAGCTAAGGCTAGACATCCAAGGCTTTAAACAAGGAGATAATGAATCTCTTTATGATGCCTGGGAGAGATACAAAGAGATGCTACGAAAATGCCCCGCTGAAATGTTTTCAGAGTGGGTTCAGTTAGACATCTTCTATTATGGGCTTACAGAAAGAGCTCAAATCTCTTTAGATTGCTCAGCTGGTAGATCTATCCACATGAGAAAGACAATTGAAGAAGCTCAAGAGCTCATCAATACAGTTGCTAGAAATCAGCATCTGTACCTAAGCAGTGACTCTTCCATGAAAGAAGAGGCTAAAACAGTGACTGCTGAACTCAGTCCTATAGAGCAAGCTGCTGAATTCAATCAGCAATTGGATTTTCTAACAAAGCAGTTAACTGAATTCAAGGATAAACTACAAGAGACAAGGATGGCTAATATAAACATGGAAGTACAATTAAAGCAAACAAAGCAGCAACTGTCAAAACAAATAACAGAAGAATGCCAAGCAGTTCAATTAAGAAGTGGGAAAGCACTAAATACCCCACTTCAAGGCAGCAGGAAACCAAGAAATGAGCAAACCACCCAAAATCCATCTGAGGACAGTAAGAGCCCAGGGAAAAATAATTCTGGCACCAAAACGCCAGAAGATGGGTGGAAGGCTAGCGCTGAACGCCCAGACCATGCTCAGGACTAGCGTTCAACGCCAGAAACAAGCAAGAATATGGCGTTGAACGCCCAAAAGAAGCACAGTTCTGGCGTTCAAACGCCAGGAATAAAGGAGGAGCTGGCGTCTAACGTCACTCCAGCTTCTAACTCTGGCACTCGATTGCCAGTGAGGGATCAGACAAACACATGTGCTGATGACAACCCATCTAAAAAGGCTTCTTCAACCACTTCTGTAGGAAATAAACTTACAGCAACTAAGGTTGAGGAATATAAAGCCAAGATACCTTATCCTCAAAAATTCCGCCAAGAGGAGCAGGATAAGCAATTTGCTCGCTTTGCAGATTATCTCAGGACTCTTGAAATAAAGA
>NC_029793.2:59924155-59928085 GCF_000816755.2 Arachis ipaensis | reverse complement strand
GCATCAACCTAATACCTGCATCCACTATCAGAAATCTTGGTTTAACTGAAGAAGTTAAACTAACCCGGGTATGTCTCTAACTTGCTGATGGCTCCATTAAATACCCATCAGGCGTGATTGAAGACATGATTGTCAGAGTTGGACCATTCGCCTTTCCCATTGACTTTGTAGTGCTGGAAATGGAGGAGCACAAGAGTGCCACTCTCATTCTAGGAAGACCATTCCTAGCAACTGGACGAACTCTCATTGATGTCCAACAGGGGGAAATAACCCTAAGAGTCAATGATGATGAGTTTAAGTTGAATGCTGTCAAAGCCATGCAGCATCCAGACACATCAAAAGACTGCATGAAAGTTAATCTTATTGACTCTTTGGTAGAAGAGATCAACATGGCTGTGAGTCTCGAATCAGAGTTGGAAGACATCTTTAAAGATGCTCAGCTTGATTTGGAGGATTCAGAGGAAATGAAAGAGCCTCTGAAATTTCCTCTGGAAGAGGAAAACCTCCTAAACCCGAGCTCAAACCATTACCACCATCCCTGAAATATGCATTTCTAGGAGAAGGTGACACTTTTCCAGTGATCATAAGCTCTGCTTTAAATCCACAGGAAGAGGAAGCACTTATTCAAGTGCTAAGGACACAAAAGACAGCTCTTGGGTGGTCCATAGGTGACCTTAAGGGCATAAGCCCAGCTAGATGAATGCACAAAATCTTATTGGAGGATAATGCTAAACCAGTGGTTCAATCACAGAGGCGGCTAAATCCAGCCATGAAGGAAGTGGTGCAGATAGAGGTCACCAAATTACTGGAGGCTGGAATTATTTATCCTATTTCTGACAGCCCCTGGGTGAGCCCTGTCCAAGTTGTCCCCAAAAAGGGAGGCATGACAGTGGTTCATAATGAAAAGAATGAACTGGTTCCTACAAGAATAGTTACAGGGTGGCGCATGTGTATTGACTACAGAAGGCTCAATACAACCACCAGAAAGGATCATTTTCCTTTACCATTCATAGACCAGATGCTAGAAAGACTGGCAGGTCATGATTATTACTGCTTTCTGGATGGCTACTCAGGCTATAACCAGATTGCAGTAGATCCCAAGGATCAAGAGAAAACAACATTCACATGTCCATCTGGAGTGTTTGCTTATAGAAGGATGCCATTTGGGCTGTGTAATGCGCCTGCAACCTTCCAGAGATGCATGCTCTCTATTTTCTCTGATATGGTGGAAAAATTTCTGGAAGTCTTCATGGATGACTTCTCAGTATATGGAGACTCATTCAGCTCCTGTCTTGATCACTTGAAACTAGTTCTGAAAAGATGCCAAGAGACCAACCTGGTTTTAAACTGGGAAAAATGTCACTTTATGGTGACTGAAGGGATTGTCCTTGAGCATAAAATTTCAAACAAGGGAATAGAGGTGGATCAAGCAAAAATAGAGGTAATTGAAAAATTACCACCACCTGCCAATGTTAAGGCAATTAGAAGCTTTCTGGGGCATGCAGGATTCTATAGGAGGTTTATAAAGAATTTTTCAAAAATCGCAAAACCTTTGAGCAATCTGCTAGCTGCTGACACGCCATTTGTGTTTGACACATAGTGTCTGCAGGCGTTTGAAACGCTGAAAGCCAAGATGGTCACAGCACCAGTTATTTCTGCACCAGACTGGACATTACCATTTGAGCTAATGTGTGATGCCAGTGATCACGCCATTGGTGCAGTACTGGGACAGAGGCATGACAAGCTTCTGCAGTTGACTATGTATCAAAATGGGTTGAGGTCATTGCCACACCTACCAATGATACTAAAACAGTGTTGAAGTACCTCCAGAAACATATATTCAGCAGGTTTGGTGTTCCCAGGGTACTAATCAGTGATGGGGGCACTCACTTCTACAACAAACAGCTTGACTCTGCCATGGTCCGGTACGGGATTCGCCACAAGGTGGCGACTCCGTATCACCCACAGACAAATGGGCAAGCTGAAGTCTCTAACAGAGAACTAAAAAGAATCCTGGAACGGACAGTAAGTACCCATAGAAAGGATTGGGCACGAAGCTTGGATGATGCTCTGTGGGCTTACAGAACAGCATTCAAGATTCCTATAGGGACCTCTCCATACCAACTTGTGTATGGTAAGGCATGCCACCTGCCCGTGGGACTGGAACATAAAGCCTACTGGTCAACCAGATTCCTAAACTTTGATGCCAAATTAGCTGGAGAAAAAAGATTGCTTCAGCTAAATAAGCTAGAGGAATTCAGATTCACTGCTTTCGAAAATGCCAAGTGATGAGCGGATAATTTATACGCTTTTTGGCATTGTTTTTAGTATGTTTTTAGTAGGATCTAGTTACTTTTAGGGATGTTTTCATTAGTTTTTATGTTACATTCACATTTCTGGACTTTACTATGAGTTTGTGTGTTTTTCTGTGATTGAGTTTGGACAACTGGCGGTTCATCTTGTTGCTCAGATTAGGTAATTTTCTTTTTATTTTCTTTTCAAAAATTTTTCAAAAATCTTTCAAAATTTTCTCATCTGTTTTCGAAAAAAAAATAATAAAAATGTTTTCAAAAAAAAAAATTTTTTATTCAAAATTTTTAAGAATGAATTCTAGTGTTTCATGAAGCATGTTGAAGCCTGGCTGGCTGTAAAGCCATGTCTAAATTTATTTGGACTGAGGCAGCAATTTGTTATCAAGAGCAATATACTCTGGTGTTAAAGCTTGGCTGGCCATTGGCCATGTCTAGTGTTTTGGACCGGAGCTTTCATTGAAAGCTTGGCTGGCTAGTGAGCCATGTCTAATTCCTGGACTGAAGCTTTAGACTAACATGGCAAGATTCCTGGAATTCATATTAAAAATTTTGGAATCCTTATTTTTTTCTTTTTCATATAATTCTCGAAAAATACCAAAAAAATTAGAAAATCATAAAAATCAAAAATATTTTTGTGTTCTTGTTTGAGTCTTGAGTCATATCATAAGTTTGGTGTCACTTGCATATGCATCTTGCATTTTTTCAAAAATATCATGCATTGTTCAAGAATCATCATACTGAACTAGGAGAATCAATAACACTATTCAAAATCTGAAGTTCCTATAGATGCCAATCATTCTGAACCTCAATAGATAAAGTGAGATGCCAAAACTATTCAAGAGGCAAAAAGCTATAAGTCCCGCTCATATGATTGCAGTTATGTTTCATTGATAGTTTGGAATTTATAGTATATTCTCTTCTTTTTATCCTATTTGATTTTCAGTTGCTTGGGGACAAGCAACAATTTAAGTTTGGTGTTATGATGAGCCGATAATTTATACGCTTTTTGGCATTGTTTTTACATAGTTTTTAGTATGATTTAGTTAGTTTTTAGTATAATTTTATTAGTTTTTAAATAAAAATCACATTTCTGGACTTTACCATGAGTTTGTGTGTTTTTCTGTGATTGATTATATTGATGTGGTGACAACGCTTCTTGTTTTCTGAATGTATGCTTGAACAGTGCATATGTCTTTTGAAGTTGTTGTTTAAGAATGTTTAATATGTTGGCTCTTGAAAGAATGATGACTAGGAAACATGTTATTTGATAATCTGAAAAATCATAAAAATGATTCTTGAAGCAAGAAAAAGCAGCAAAGAACAAAGCTTGCAGAAAAAAAATATAGGCGAATAAAAAAAAAAGAGAAATGTAGAAAAAAAAAATATAGAAAGAAAAAGCAAGCAGAAAAAGCCAATAACCCTTAAAACCAAAAGGCAAGGGCAAATAAAAAGGATCCCAAGGCTTTGAGCATCAGTGGATAGGAGGGCCTAAAGGAATAAAATCCTGGTCTAAGCGGCTAAACCAAGCTGTCCCTAACCATGTGCTTGTGGCGTGGAGGTGTCAAGTGAAAACTTGAGACTGAGCGGTTAAAGTCAAGGTCCAAAGCAAAAAAAAAAA
>NC_029793.2:59920207-59923635 GCF_000816755.2 Arachis ipaensis | reverse complement strand
ATGGAAAGGAGTAAGACTGATTGGATGAAGATAGCAGGAAAGCAGAGGTTCAGAGGAACGAAAAGCATCTCCATTCGCTTATCTGAAATTCCTACCAACGAATTACATAAGTATCTCTATCCCTATTTTATTATTAAATTTTGAAAACTCCATTATCAATTTATATCTGCCTGACTGAGATTTACAAGGTGACCATAACTTGCTTCATACCAACAATCTCTGTGGGATTCGACCCTTACTCACGTAAGGTATTACTTGGACGACCCAGTGCACTTGCTGGTTAGTTGTATCGAAGTTGTGACAATTATGAATTAAGATCAGAGCACCAAGCTTTGGAGCCATTACCAGGATTTGTTCGAGCCTGGAGATCACAATTTCGTGCACCACCAAGCTTTATAAAGAAAAATAAAAAAAGTGGCATGACAGAAAGCTGTCATCTAGAATCTTTGAACCAGGACAAAAGGTTCTGTTGTTTAACTCTAGGCTCAGGCTATTTCCCGAGAAACTGAAGTCCTGGTGGAGGGGACCATATGTGATTAAAAGTGTATCACTATATGGTTATGTGGAGCTTCAAGATATTGATTTTGATAAGAAGTTCATTGTTAATGGACAGAGAATCAAGCACTATCTTGAAGGCAATGTTGAGCAAGAGTGCTCAAGGCTGAAGCTAGATTAAAAGCTCAGCAAGGTCCAGCTAAAGACAATAAAGAAGCGCTTGCTGGGAGGCAACCCAGCATTGGGGCATCACTTCCCCTAAACATTTTGCCCTATTCTTGATTTTATTTGTTTATATAAAGTTCACTGATACTAAGGTAAAGAGTTAATTGCATAAGTTCACAGGGTTACAGAAGGATTCTGCACACAAAACAGAGAAAAAGAACTCACTGGCAAGAAAACGCCAGTAAAAGTCTGTTTTGGGCGTTCAACGCCCAAAAGAAGCATCCACTAGGCGTTGAACGCCAGTAAGGATAGCCATCTGGGCGTTAAACGCCAGAAAGAAGCATCTTCTGGGTGTTGAATGCCAGAAAGAAGCTCCTTCTGGGCATTTAACGCCAGATTTACAACATCCTGGGCGTTCAGAAAAACGCCCAGTGACAAAGGAGTTCTTGGCGTTCAAGAAAAAAGCAGCAGCTGGGCGTTGAACGCCCAGGAGAGGCAGCATTTGGGCGTTGAACGCCCAAAACATGCAGCGTTTGGGCGTTCAAACGCCAGGATAGTGGGGAGGAGGTAAATTCGTTTTCTCTTCATATTTTTCATTTTAATCTTAATTTTCATGTTTCAATTCATGATTTCTTGCATAAACATGTTACAAACCCTGATTTCTAGCAAATTCGAATCAGGAAATGGGAGATCCTAGCCAATCCTGAAACAAAAGTGGGAAGGAATATGGTCCAGGAGTTCTATGCTAATATGTGGCATACAGACAAGCAAAGACTATCTGGATCTGCTATCTATGACTATCGGACCTTGGTCAGAGGCAAGATTGTTCATACCCACCCTGACAAGTTTAGGAAAATCTTAAAGCTACTTCAGCTGAAAGATGATCTAGACTCCTTCAATAGGAGAATGATGAGAACAGACAAAGGCCTGGATAAGATTCTAGAGGATATATGCATCCCTGGAATCAGGTGGACCACCAGCACGAAGGGTGTCCCAATTCAACTCAAAAGAGAAGATCTCAAACCAGTCGCCAGAGGATGGCTGGACTTCATTGGGCATTCTCTGCTGCCCACAAGCAACCGCTCTGAAATCACTATTAGAAGAGCAGTGATGATCCATTGCATCATGATGGGAAAAGAAGTGGAAGTTCATCAACTGATTTCAACTGAATTCTACAAAATTGCAAACAAAAATTCCAAAGATGCCAGGTTGGCTTATCCAAGCGTGATTTCTATGCTCTGCAAGGACGCTGGAGTAAGGATGGGAATAACTGAGTATATCTCAGTTGAGCGGCCAATCACCAAAGCATCAATGGAGAAAAAAAAAGCAGAAAAAGCCAAAAGCTCTTAAAACCAAGAGGCAAGAGCAAAAAGCCAATAGCCCTTAAAACCAAAAGGCAAGGGTAATAAAAAGGATCCCAAGGCTTTGAGCATCAGTGGATAGGAGGGCCTAAAGGAATAAAATCATGGCCTAAGCGGCTAAACCAAGCTGTCCCTAACCATGTGCTTGTGGCGTGAAGGTGTCAAGTAAAAACTTGAGACTGAGCGGTTAAATTCAAGGTCCAAAGCAAGGAGAAGAGTGTGCTTAAGAACCTTGGACACCTCTAATTGGGGACTTTAGCAAAGCTGAGTCACAATCTGAAAAGGTTCACCCAATTATGTGTGTGTGGCATTTATGTATCCGGTGGTAATACTGGAAAATAAAGTGCTTAGGGCCACGGCCAAGACTCATAAAGTAGCTGTGTTCAAGAATCAACATACTGAACTAGGAGAATCAATATCACTATCTGAATTCTGAATTCCTATAGATGCTAATCACTCTGAGCTTCAATGGATAAAGTGAAATGCCAAAACTGTTCAGAAGCAAAAAGCTACTAGTCCCGCTCATCTAATTAGAATCTGAGCTTCACTCAAAAACTCTGAGATATTATTGCTTCTTAAAATTATTTGTATTCTATTTTATTTATCTAGTTGCTTGAGGACAAGCAACAGTTTAAGTTTGGTATTGTGATGAGCGGATATTTTATACGCTTTTTGGGGTTAATTTCATATAGTTTTTAGTGTGTTTTAGTTAGTTTTTAGTTTATTTTCAGTAGTTTTTAGGCAAAATTCATATTTCTGGACTTTACTATGAGTTTTTTTATTTTTCTGTGATTTTAGGTATTTTCTGGCTGAAATTGAGGGAGCTGAGCAAAAATCTGATTCAAGCTGAAAAAGGACTACTGATGCTGTTGGATTCTGACCTCCCTTCATTAAAAGTGGATTTGCTGGAGCTACAGAACTCTAAATGGCGCGCTTCCAATTGCGTTGGAAAGTAGACATTCAGGGCTTTCTAGCAATATATAATAGTCCATACTTTGCTCAAGGATAGACGACGTAAACTGGCGTTCAACGCCAGTTCCATGTTGCTGTCTGGCATCCAGCGCCAGAAACAAGTTACAAGTTGGAGTTCAACGCCAGAAAAGGATCCAAAGCTGGCGTTGAACACCCAAAACAGCCCTATGCACGTGATTAGCTTAAGTCTCAGCTCCAGCACACACCAAGTGGGCCCCAGAAGTGGATTTCTGCATCATAGTTTGTCTGTAAACCTAGGTTACTAGTTTAGTATTTAAACAACTTTTAGAGGTTTATTTCGCACCTCATGACATTTTAGATCTGAGATCTGAACCTTTTGACGGCATGAGTCTCTAAACTCCATTGTTGGGGGTGAGGAGCTCTGCTGTGTCTCGATGAATTAATGCAAGTATTTCTGTTTTCCATTCAAACATG
>NC_029793.2:59911747-59914413 GCF_000816755.2 Arachis ipaensis | reverse complement strand
GTGACGAGCTTCAAACTCGCGAGTGCTGGGCGTAGTGACAGACGCAAAAGAATAGTAAATCCTATTCCGGTACGATTGAGAACCTGCAGATGATTAGCCGTGCGGTGACAGCGCATCTGGACCCTTTTCACTGGAAGGATGGATGGTAGCCATTGACAACGGTGATCCACCAATACACAGCTTGCCATAGGAGGACGTGCGTGCATGAATCAGAAAACAGAGGAAAGTAGAATTTCAGAAGACAAAGCATCTCCAAAACTCCAACATATTCTCCATCACTGCATACAAGTATAATTTGTGTTCTGCCCTTTTGTTCCTTGCAATCAAATTTGATAAGTGAATTATTTTATTGTTTTCCGGACTAAGAGTTACAAGATAACCATAGATTTCTTCAAGCCAACAATCTCCGTGGGATCGACCCTTACTCACGTAAGGTATTACTTGGACGACCCAGTGCACTTGCTGGTTAGTGGTACGAGTTGTGAAAAGTGTAATTTACAATTCGTGCACCAACTTGCTGGTTAGTTGTATTGAAGTTGTGAATGAAAAACGATTTATTAAGACGTGCGTACAGAGTTTCTGGCACCGTTGCCTGAGATCACAATTTCGTGCACCAAGTTTTTGGCGCCGTTGCCGGGGATTGTTCGAGTTTGAACAACTGACGGTTCATCTTGTTGCTCAGATTAGGTAATTTTCTTTTTGTTTTATTTTCAAAAATTTTTCAAAAACCTTTCAAAAATTTCTCATCTGTTTTCGAAAAAAATAAATAAATAAATAAATAAATCTTTTCAAAAATATATTTTTCTTCAGAATTTTTAAAGAATGAATTCTAGAGTTTCATGAAGCATGTTGAAGCCTGGCTGGCTGTAAAGCCATGTCTAATTCTTTTGGATAGGGGCTTCCAACCATCAGCATAGAGGCAAGTTAATAGGAATGTCAGCCGTGGCATGTCTGAGTTACATACTAAAGCTTGGCTGGCTATTAAGCCATGCCTAACCCTCGAATTGGAGCTTTAGACTAAGAATACAAGATTCCTGGAATTCATATTAAAAAATTTTGAAATCCTTATTTTCTTTTTCCTATATGTTTTTTCAAAAAAAATATACAAAAATCCAAAAAAAATTAAAAAAAATCATAAAAATAAAAAATATTTCATGTTTCTTGTTTGAGTCTTAAGTCAAGTTGAAAGTTTGGTGTCAATTGCATATTCATCTTGCACTTTTCGAAAAATTCATGCATTCATAGTGTTCTTCATGATCTTCAAGTTGTTCTTGGTAAGTCTTCTTGTTTGATCTTGATGTTTTCATGTTTTGTGTCTTTTCTTGTTTTTCATATGCATTCTTGCATTCATAGTGTCTATACAAGAAAAATTTTTAAGTTTGGTGTCTTGCATGTTTTCTTTGCATTAAAAATTTTTCAAAAATAAGTTCTTGATATTCATCTTGACATTCAAAGTGTTCTTGGTGTTTATCTTGACATTCATAGCATTCTTGCATGCATTCATTGTTTTGATCCAAAATTTTCATGCATTGAGTCTTTTTCATGTTTCTCCCTCTCATCATAAAAAATTCAAAAATCAAAAAAATATCTTTCCCTTTTTCACTCATAAATATCAAAAATTTGAGTTGACTTTTTCCAAAGTTTTTAAAATCTAGTTGTTTTTATGAGTCAAATCAAATTTTCAATTTAAAAATCTTATCTTTTTCAAAATCTTTTTCAAAAATCAAATCTTTTTCATTTTTCTTATTTATTTTCGAAAATTTTAAAAATATTTTTCAAAAATCTTTTTCTTATCTTTATCTCCTAATTTTCGAAAATAACATCATCAATTAATGTTTTGATTCAAAAATTTCAAGTTTGTTACTTACTTGTTAAGAAAGATTCAAACTTTAAGTTCTAGAATCTTATTTTGTGATTTCTTGTGAATCAAGTCATTAATTGTGATTTTAAAAATAAAATCTTTTTCAAAACTAATTTCAATCATATCTTTTCAATAATATCTTTCTATCTTATCTTTTTCAAAATCATATCTTTTTCAAAAATTTGATTTTAAAATATCTTTCCTAACTTATCTTCTTATCTTTTCAAAATTGATTTTCAAATTTGTTTCAACTAACTAACTAACTTTTTGTTTGTTTCTTATCTTTTTCAAAACTACCTAACTAACTCCCTCTCTCTCTAATTTTCGAAAATATCTTCCCTCTTTTTCAAAATTTCTTTTTAATTAACTAATTATTTTAATTTTTTATTTTAATTCTCGAAAATTACTAACCTTTTTCAAAAACTATTTTCGAAAATCACTAACTCTTTTTCAAAAATTATTTTCGAAAATTCACCCTCTCTCTTATCTCCTTCTATTTATTTATTCATCTACTAACACTTCATCTCACCTAAATTCGAACCCCCTCTTCCATCTGTGTTCGAATTTTTTCTTCTTCTTTTCTTCTAAGATATTCATTCGCACTTCAACTTGAATGTGATGAACGTGACAATCATCATCATTCCCCCACGAATGCGTGCCTGACAACCACTTCCGTTCCACCTTAGATTGAATGAGTATCTCTTGGATCTCTTAATCAGAATCTTCGTGGTATAAGCTAGATTGATGGCGGCATTCATGAGAGTCCGGAAAGTCTAAACCTTGTCTGTGGTATTCCGAGTAGGAC
>NC_029793.2:59890189-59901525 GCF_000816755.2 Arachis ipaensis | reverse complement strand
CAACGGTGATGTCCTTACATAAAGCCAGCCATGGAAAGGAGTAAGACTGATTGGATGAAGACAGCAGGAAAGCAGAGATTCAGAGGAACGAAAGCATCTCTATACACTTATCTGAAATTCTCACCAATGATATACATAAGTGTTTCTATCCTTATTTTCTATCTATTTATTATTTATGTTCGAAAACTCCATAACTATTTTATATCCACCTGACTGAAATTTACAAGGTGACCATAGCTTGCTTCAAGCCGACAATCTCCGTGGGATCGACCCTTACTCACGTAAGGTTTATTACTTGGACGATCCAGTTCACTTGCTGGTTAGTTGTATCGAAGTTGTGAATGAAAAACGATTTATTAAGACGTGCGTACAGAGTTTCTGGCGCCGTTGCCTGAGATCACAATTTCGTGCACCACTCACCAACCAAGAGCAAGGGTAGCGTTCACAAAATCAAACGGAGCGCTCCCCTGGGAGCTGACCCATGTCTCCACTTCAACTGAACCAAAGCCAAACCGGACCCATCCTTCTTCAAATCCATTTCTCATTCAAGGCAAACTTTGAAAAGCCCACTCCAAGCTTTAAAGACCAAAATAGAAAGTGTACATATAGGATTTAATTTGATTTGTAGACGAACTTTTGGCTGAATTTTTAGTTTTACCTTTAGCTCATTTTTAACTTTCACTTTGGAATTTTCATTTGGGGACTTGGGAATTGGATATGGCTTTCTTTCTGCATTTTCTTTTCTTCTGCCACTTCCATTTTCTATTCTTGGATTTTGAATTGAGATTGAAGAGCTCCATTGATTCTAAATCTGAAAATCATCTTTTACTCTTCCTCTCAATTGTTCTAAGAATTGGATCTTAGTTTAGTTTTCTATTTTCATTTTCTTCCTTCTGCAACTTTTAATTTCTATTTTGGGTTTTTGAATTGAGATTGAAGAATTTCATTGAATCTGGATCTGAGAATCATCTTTGCTTTTCTTTCATATAGTTTTGGGAATTGGAAAATTGGATCTAAGTTTCTTTTGCTGTTTTAAATTTTATTTTCTTCTGCAATTACTTTTTTGCTTGATCAAGAGAGCAATTGAGATCTAGATCTGCTTTCTAATCTCATTTCTCTTTTTCGATCTTCAATTTCTCTTTTAGAATTTCATAATTGAGTTAAGTTTTCTTGCTGTTTATTTCTTCAAACACTTTTCTATTTCTGTCTAGCTGCTGAGCTGAATTTCTTCATCTCAAAGCTCTCTGATCTTCTTCAATTTACATTTTCTTGTTGAATTCCAAGTCCCGGGACCCAAATCCTTTTACTCTTCAAGCCATTTACATTTTTCAGCAATTTTGATTCAGCAAATTTACATTTTTGCACTTTAAGTTTCTGCGATTTATTTTTCTTGCAATTTAAGTTTCAGCTCATTTACTTTCTTGTTCTTTAAGTTACTTGCAATTTACCTCTTCTGCACTTTATTCTTCTGCTCAAATTACTTTCTGTACCTTTATTTACTTGTAATTTAGCTTTTGTCAATCAAAATCACTCAATTCATCAAATATTTTCTTAACTAAATTCATCACCTAACTAAAATTGCTGAATCCATCAATCCCTATGGGATCGACCTCACTCTTGTGAGTAATTACTACTTGATGCGACCCGGTACACTTGCCGGTGAGTTTTGTGTGGAAATTCCAATTTCCACCCATCAAATTTTTGGCGCCAATGCCGGGGATTGATTTAGATTGACAATGATTAAGTAAGGTGATAATCTAGATTAAGCATTCTCTTTTCATTTTTACTAAGCCTACTAACTGTTTGAATTTTTGCTTAAGTTAACACTAACTTCACTCTAGCAGTAGAGTGTTTTCATTCTGGTTTCTGGTTTTGTGTTTATGTTAGGAGGAGGAAGAGGTGAATCCACATCTCTTAACCTTGATGAGAGAACCGTCCAAAGATTGAGAAGAGAAGCAAGAGGGAAAGTGATGCCAGGGCATTTTGGCAAGTTTTACTGACCTTTTCTTTACTGTTTTAGGGTAGTTTCATGCATTTTCTTAGGAAATAAGCAAGTTTTGGGTAGAATTTCACTTACATCTTGATTTAATCATACATTGAGCATTTTACATGATTTCATGAGAATTTTGCATGAATTAGATGACAAATTGGATGATGCATGTCTCATGATGTGGATTAGAACTTTGATGCACTTTATTGCTTGATTTCAGGACAAAGGAAGCAAGAAAGAGCCACGTTAGCAGCCATGTTAGTCTAAGTAACGTGACCACCAACGTGGAATGGGAGCTAGCTTTCAACGTTAATGAGAAAAGTAATCGCCAATAACGTCCTCGAAAGCCATAATAGCCCACGTTAAGAGTCACGTTAACTAAGTTAACGTGAACTCTAACGTGGAAGAAAGAAAGTGGAGCCAACGTTAGTGACACTCACCTTTGTCACTAATGTTGGCCAAGCTACAATGAGCCACGTTAGTTGCCACATTAACTTAGTTAACGTGGAAGCCAACGTGGAGAAAGCAAGTGATCGCCAACGTTAGTGACACTTACCTTTGTCACTAACGTTGGGATGTACCACCACAAGTCACTATGAGCAACATTAGCTCCCACGTTAACTTAGTTAACGTGGAAGCTAACATGGATAAAGGAGATGATAAGCCATCGTTATTGACACTCACCTTTGTCACTAACATTGGAGATGGCTATCATTACCACGTTAGAAGCCACGTTAACATAGTTAACGTGGACTCTCACGTGGGAAGTAGGGGCACCTTGGAACGTTAGTGACAAAGGTAAGTGTCACTAACGTTCTCGAACCCACACTCTCACTTAACGTTAACGCCACTAACGTCCTGAGCTAAAGACCCTTCCTACTTCACACTTTCTCTCTGCAAGTAAAGCTAAGCCCACTGCAGAAGATAACTGCTTCAAACTTAAGATCCAAAGGCCCATATCCAAGACTTGAAGAATCAACTAGAAGATCAGAAGAGTAGTATATATAGGGGTAGTTTTGAATCAGGAAAGAAGAGCCTTTTGGGGGATTGGAAATTGAGAACTACTCTCTGTATAATTTACTCTGCACTTCTAGTTCTAGTTTTCATGATGTATTCTCCATCTTTGTTTTCCATTTCAAGAGCTATGAACAACTAAACCCCTTTAATTGGGTTAGGGAGCTCTGTTGTAATTTGATGGATCAATACTAATTTTCATTACTCTTCTTCTATCTTTTCTCTTGATTTTACTAGAAAGCTTTCAATCTTCATCCAATTGGGTAGTTATCTTGGAAAAGAAGCTATTCATACTTGGATCTCTTCTGAACCTTGGAAGAGGAATGAAGAGATCATGCTAGAAATGCTTTCTTATGTTGGACCAAATTAGGTTTGGTTGGGTATGGTGACTATAATCCTACCAACACTTGATTTGGGAATGCATGTAGTATAATCAGTGACCATGCTTCATCTCTTCTCATGAACAATTGATCAAGGTTGGCTATTGATCAAGATTTGAGAGATTGATTTACCAAGGAATTGGAATTCGATCACTTAAGATTGCCAAGGAGATCAATGAATGCATTGATTGAGGAAGAGATGAAAATGAACTTGATCCGGAGAATGCAACATCTCCTAAGCCCAATGAATCCCCATTTCTGATCTTACCCATTCTCTTTAATTTCTGCAATTTACTTTCATGAGCATCTTTCCCATTCCCATTTACAATTCTGCAATTTACTTTCCGTCATTTACTTTCAGCTCTTTACCTCCAGCATTTACATTTTCTGCTATTTACTTTCCCGCCATTTAATTTCCTGCAACTCTCAAACCAAATTCTGCTTCGCTCAACTAGAACATTCCTCTAATTAAAGTTGCTTGGCCAATCAATCCCTGTGGGATTCGATCTCACTCTATTGTGAGTTTTTACTTGACGACAATTCGGTATACTTGCCGAAGGAAAATTATTGAGAGACAAGTTTCCGTGCTATCAGAAAGGAGTTATTGGTGAAGAGGAATTGGAGGAGGAAGATCAAGTAATGGATGATAACATTCTAAATCACAGTGATGGTGTGGCCAACAACAATGGCCAACCTCAGAGAAGAGTTCTAGCTTCCTACACTATCCCCAACCCAAAGCATTGTGGGAGTAGCATGTTAACCCCTAATGTCAATGCCAATAACTTTGAACTCAAGCCTCAATTAATCATCCTGGTTCAAAACAATTGTCAATATGGAGGAAGTGCTGCTGAGGATCCAAACCAGCATCTCTCTGTGTTTTGAAGATTTGTGACACTGTCAAAACTAATGGAGTCAATCCTGACATCTATAAGCTTCTTTTATTCCCATTTTCACTGAGAGACAAAGCCACACATTGGTTAGAAACCTTCCCTATGGAGAGCATTACCAGCTGGGATGATTTGGTTAGCAAATTCTTAGCCAAATTTATCCACCCCAAAGAGTCATCAAACTGAAAACTGATGTGCAAACCTTCAGACAGCAAGAAAGAGAGTCATTATATGAAGCTTGGGAGAGGTACAAAGCTCTAATCAGAAGGTGTCCAGAGGGAATGTTCAATGAATGGGTAGAGCTGCAGAACTTCTATGAAGGCTTGTCCTTACCTTCAAGGAAAGCTTTGGATTATTCCTCAGGAGGATCTTTACAAATGATGAAAACTGCTCAAGAGGCACATGATCTCATAGACATGATGGCCAATAATGAGTATTTTTATTCCTCTGAAAGGCAAGCAGCTCCAAAGAAGGGAGTATTTGAGCTTGAAGGAGTTGATACTATATTGGCTCAGACAAACCTCATGCACCAGCAGCTCCAACAACAAATTGAAACAATGTCAAAGAGGATGGATGGATTGCAACTTTTAGCTGTGAGCACAACCAACCAACCATCAGTGGTCTGGGGATAGCAGGAAGAAAGTTATGAGGAGCAGCAGCCTGAGCAAGTGCAATACATGCATAATCAAAATTCTGGATCAAATGACTTCCATGGAGACACTTATAATTCATCCTGGAGAAACCACCCCAATCTGAAATGGGGAGAGAACCAAAATCAACAACCATGGCAAAGAAATTCAAACCAAAACAATTCCAGAAACACAAACCATCAAAACCATCCAAACACTAACCAAAATTCATATAGAAAACCACAAAATAATCAACCCCAATCCAACTACTATCCACCCAACAACTCATCCACTAACCAAAACAACTACCATTCACCCCTCAACATCCCATAATTAACCACAACCACCCCAGGAATCTCAAAGGATCTCCAACTTGGAGATATTGATGGAGAAGATGATGAAGCACCAAGAACTAGCCAACAAGAACCATGAAGCTTCATTGAGGAACTTAGAAAGGCAGATTGGCCAGTTGTCAAAGCAAGCAGTGACTGAGAGGCCAACCAATGCATTGCCAAGTGACACCATTCCCAACTCCAAGGAAGAATGCAAGGCCATTCAACTAAAGAGTGGAAGAACTTTGGTAAATGACAAGAGGCCATCTAAGAAAGAAGCTACAAAGAAGCCTATAGAGGATGCCAAGGCCAGCAGCAGCAAAGAGCAAGTGATAATTGAAGAAAAGAACCAAGAGAAGCTCAAGCTTCAAAGAAAGGAAAGGAAGTCATGGAGGAACAGTGATGACTAAAATTCACACCCCATTCAAAAATTGGTGAATTAGTTATTTTGGCAAGCACACCAAAATTATCGTCAAGTAATAACCCACAGTGGAGTGGGATCGTATCCACAGAGATTGGCAAATTCGAGCAGTTTTAATTAATTGATGAATTAGTCAAGCGGATCAATAAGATTGTGAAGTGCAGAATTGTAAATGACATAAATGTAAATGACTAGAATATAAAGAAAAGCAATAAAGTGCAGAAATAGAAATGGTAGAATGTAAAGTGCAGAATCATAAATGACTTGAATGTAAATGGGAATGGGGAATTACTGAATGTAAAATAAAGCTATAAAGAAAGGGATAGAGAAGATTGAGGAAATTCATTGAGATTGGGAGATGTTGACTCTTTGGATCAAATCTAGCTTATATCCTCTTCAATCATGCAACTCATTGACCTCTTGGCAATCATGATTGATTGAGCTCCAATCCCTTGGTGACTTAATCTCTCAGATCTTGATCAATAGCCAATTTTTTGGTCTAATTGTTCATGAAGAGAGATATGCTTGGTCCCTGATTATACCACACACCATTATAGGTCCAAGTAGAAGGAGGATTATATGTCACATATCCAAACACCAAAACCCAGATTCTACTCAAGTGTGAGAAGGAATTTCAAGCATGGTTTCATGTTTCCTTTCCCAAGGTTCCCATGAAACCCAATTGTATTCAATCTCTTTCCCAAGATAATTGAACCCTAAGCATTAAGAACAAAATTCCTTCTAGCAAATCAAAGAGAAGATGAAGAGAAGAATAATTTCACTATTATCAATCCATCAAGTACAACAGAGCTCCCTCTCTCAATGAGAGGGAAGTTAGCTACTCATAGCTCAAAAAGTACTCAAAAGTGAAGTGTAAAAGTATATCTAAAAGTAACTGCTCAACCTCTTCTTCAATACTCCTTGGGGGTATTTATACTACTTCTAGTAATTTAAACGAATTACAAAAGTGAAAAAGGAAAATTACATTTTGGAGGGAAAAAGAAGCTCAATAAGTGTGACCTTCCCAGCTGGCGTGTGATTGGCGCTCTAGTGGTGTGTCACGTGCTCTTCAATTTTAGCTTGGCGTGCCACGCCTAGCCCTTCAAGTGGCACGCTCGTCTTCACTAACAACCTTGGCGTGCCACGCCTTCGAGCTCAAGTGGCACGCCCTAGTATTTTTCCACTTCTCTTTGCCTCTGGAAACTTGAACTAGCGTGGCACGCTCAGGGTTTGGCGTGCCTTGATGAATCCAATTCACACCCCCATTCAAAATTGGTGAATTAGTTCTTTTGGCAAGCGCACCAAAATTATCGTCAAGTAATAACCCACAATAGAGTGGGATCGTATCCCCAGAGATTGGCAAATTTGAGTAGTTTTAATTAATTGATGAATTAGTCAAGCGGATCAATAGGATTGTGAAGTGTAGAATTGTAAATGACATAAATGTAAATGACTAGAATATAAAGAAAAGCAATAAAGTGTAGAAATATAAATGGCAGAATGTAAAGAGCAGAATCATAAATGAATTGAATGTAAATGGGAATGGGGAATTGCTGAATGTAAAATTAAGCTGTAAAGAAATGGATAGATAAGAATGGGGAAATTCATTGAGATTAGGAGATGTTGTCTCTTTGGATCAAATCTAGCTTATATCCTCTTCAATCATGCAACTCATTGACCTCTTGGCAATCATGATTGATTGAGCCCCAATCCCTTAGTGACTCAATCTCTCAGATCTTGATCAATAGCCAATTCCTTGCTCTAATTGCTCATGAAGAGAGATAGGCTTGGTCCCTGATTATACCACACATCATTATAGGTCCAAGTAGAGGGAGGATTATATGTCACATATCCAAACACCAAAACCCAGATTCTACTCAAGTGTGAGAAGGGATTTCAGGCATGGATTCATGTTTCCTTTCCCAAGGTTCCCATGAAGCCCAATTGCGTTCAATCTCTTTTCCAAGATAATTGAATGCTAAGCATTAAGAATGAAATTCCCTCTAGCAAATCAAAGAGAAGATGAAGAGAAAAATAATTTCACTATTATCAATCCATCAAGTACAACAGAGCTCTCCCTCTCAATGAGAGGGAAGTTAGCTACTCATAGCTCAAAAAGTACTCAAAAGTGAAGTGTAAAAGTGGATCTAACATTGACTGCTTAACCCCCTCTTTAGTACTCCTTGGAGATATTTATACTACTCCTAGTAAAATAAAATAATTACAAAAGTGAAAAAGGAAAATTACATTTTGGAGGGAAAAGAAAACACTCAATAAGCATGACTTCCCAGCTGGCGTGTGGCTGGTGCTTTACTGGCGTGTCACGTGCCCTTCATTTTTAGCTTGGCGTGCCACGCCCAATCCTTCAAGTGGAACGCTCATCTCTCTATCAACCTTGGCGTGCCACACCTTCGAACTCAAGTGGCACGCCATAGTGGAATTCTTGTGTTGGCGTGCCACGCCTTCGAACTCAAGTGGCACGACCCTTGCCTTTTTCCACCTTTCTTTGCCTCTGGAAACTTGAACTGGCGTGCCACACCCAGGGTCTGGCGTGCCACTCCCTTGCTCTATGCTTGGCTAAGCTTCTCTGGAGAGTTGCACTAGCGTGGCACACCCAGGGTCTGGCGTGCCACGCCCCTTTTGTGAGTGAGTGGTTCCTCTGTTTGGCGTGCCACGCCACGAACTCAAGTGGCACGCCCCAATGCTTCTTCGCTCTCTGAATGACACTGGCGTGCCACGCCTGGGGTTCAAGTGGCACGCCCAAGTGAAGAAAAGTGAGTGGCATGCCATGCCTTCGATATCAAGTGGCATGTCCCATGTAATTGGCCTCCTTCATCCTCTCTGGAAACTTATACCAGCGTGCCACGCCTAAAGGCTGGCGTGCCATGCCCATGATCTTGTCTTGGTTCCAGTAGTTGGCGTCTCACGCCTCAGCCTTCAGGTGGCATGCCATAGTGAAATGCTAAAGTTGGCGTGCCACACCTTCGATACCAAGTGGCACGCCCAGTCCTTGCTTTTGGTCCTTTGTGCATTGGCGTTCCTCGCCTGGTTGCTCAAGTGGCATGCCCAAGTGAGATTGAGGAATTGGCGTGCCACGCCTTCGTCTTCAATTGGCACGCCCAGTCTTCAATTGCCTTCAGCCCCTTCTCTGGATTGTTGTACCAGCGTCCCACGCCATGCTGTTCAAGTGGCACGCCCATGGATTTGTGAACTCTTCAAGCTTGGCGTGCCATGCCTGGGTTCTCAAGTGGCACGCCCAAGTGGCTTCTTGGTGCTGGCGTGCCACGCCTTCGACACCAAGTGACACGCCATAGTGGGGGGTTCTTCTTGGAATGGTGAGTTGGCGTGCCATGCCCCTTTGCTCAAGGAGCATGCCCATAGTAGATGGTGGGTCAGGCGTGCCATGCCCAATCTGGCGTGCCACGCCCTTTTTGTGTCCTCCATTGTAGCTCTCTGGAAAAATATATTAGCGTGCCATGCCCAGTCCCTGGCGTGCCACGCCCTCATGCATGCTTGGACTTCTTCTCTGGACTTTAGTACTGGCGTGCCACGCCTAGCTCCTGGCGTGCCACGCCAGTGCATTTTCGTGGCATTTGATCCCAAGTGGCATGCCAGTTTCACACGTCCAACTTCTTGTTTGTCATCTACCCATTTTTTTATGCCTTTTTCACCTGAAATTCAGCACAACTCATCTCAAAGTAGTGTACCATAATATTCATCAAATAATGCATGAATTTTACTGATCAAATGAGATTTATGCTCTTTTATGGTCTTCTTTATGCAAGAAAGAACGGTAGATGATGCAAGTCATCACAACACCAAACTTAAGCTTTGCTTGCCCCAAGCAAATCAATGTGAGTAAGCCTTTATAACTTGAGGCCTTGGCTTTGAGTGATTGCAATACAACTAAGAGTAAGGCTAAGTGTTCAACACATGTATGAATGTTTTAATGTCATGGAAAACTCTTGGATCCTTGAGGGTTCTTTCAAGTATAGTGATGAGCGGATAATTTATACGCTTTTCGGCATTATTTTTAGTACGTTTTCAGTAGATTTTAGTTAGTTTTTATTATATTTTTATTAGTTTTTATTTAAAATTCACTTTTCTGGACTTTACTATGAGTTTGTATGTTTTTCTGTGATTTCAGGTATTTTCTGGCTAAAATTGAGGGACCTGAGCAAAAATCTGACTTAGAGGCTGAAAAAGGACTGCAGATGCTGTTGGATTCTGACCTCCCTGCACTCGAAGAGATTTTCTGGAGCTACAGAAGCCTAATTGGTGCGCTCTCAATTGCTTTGGAAAGTAGACATCCTGGGCTTTCCAGAAATATATAATAGTCCATACATTGCCCAAGATTTGATGGTCCATACCGGCGTTCCAAGTCAGCTTAAGAATTCTGGCTTTTAACGCCAGAACTGGCATAAAAGCTGGAGTTAAACGCCCAAACTGGCACAAAAACTGGCGTTTAACTCCAAGAAAAGTCTCTACACATGAAAGCTTCAATGCTCAGCCCAATCACGCACCAAGTGGGCCCCGAAAGTGGATTTTTACACTAAACACCCTAGCTTACTCATTTTCTGTAACCCTAGGTCACTAGTTTACTATAAAAACTACTTTTAGTAATTCATCTTGTACCTCACAACATTCTACACATTTCATATTGTATCTTCTACGGCATGAGTCTCTAAACCCCATTGTTGGGGGTGAGGAGCTCTACTGTGTTTCGATGAATTAATGCAATTACTACTGTTTTCCATTCCATCACGCTTGCTTCTATTCTAAGATATTCATTCGCACTTCAACCTGATGAATGTGATGATCCGTGACAATCATCATCATTCTCACCTATGAACGCGTGCCTGAAAACCACTTCCGTTCTACATAAAATCAAGCTTGAATGTGTATCTCTTGGGTTTCTAATCTAAGATTAGAACCTTCGTGGTATAGGCTAGAATTATTGGCAGCCATTCCTGAGGTCTGGAAAGTCTAAACCTTGTCTAAATGCCTTATCTGTTACTATTTGTAAATCTCCTGTCTGATATAACTGTGTTTGCTATATTATACTCTTACTGGTGGTTGGGAGGTATGAAGAAATTGGAAAGGGAAGTATTAGTTAGACTGAAGGATCTTTAGTCAGTTGCCACTTACGGTTTAGCTTGTTTATAAGCTTTGATATTATCTGGAGGAAGCTCTAGGATTGCCTTCGGCTTTCCTCTATTATTATGTATTATATATGTGGAAGCTGTTACCGTGCTAGGGACCTCTGGTTCTCACCCATGCGGATTTTGTGGTTTTCAGATGCAGGACGCGAGGCTTCTCGTTGAGGNAAATAATACAGACTCCTTCTAGAGGGGATTTTGGAGATTAGATTTCTGTATTTGTGTCCCTTTGGGTTTCCTTTGGGGTTTTCCTTATTTTCCTTATTTTATTTATTGCTATGCTCGGACCGGTTATCTTCACAGCCGGGTTTTGAGTCTTGATATTCCTGTTTTTGACACTCCTTTATAATATGATCTCGCGTTCGCTTATCCTTTACTCGTTACGTTATCGATCGGAGTGTTGCGCTTTCGAGTTACGGTTTTTGTTTACCCCTTTTTCTACAAAGGCTCCTAGTTATAATCAATTATTCATACTACTATACGTACTAAATTTTTGTTTTAGAGGTCGTAATACCTTGCCATCT